>NC_056747.1:1244992058-1245024558 GCF_019279795.1 Protopterus annectens | reverse complement strand
TATTCCAAGGCCACTGAGTCCTATGACCATTCATGCTATCCATTCCCCTCCCTCATGCTACATCTCCTTTCTCCATGAGGCCCATACCAGTCAATCTGGGTGGACATTTGCTGATACCTACATATAGGTTAAAATTAAGACTAAATTCAAAGTGTAATCTGCCAGGGTGAGACACCATTATGCAATATTCCCTTCTAAATATACTTCCCAGGGACCTACAGACTCCCATGAGTGGCCTTATACCTCATTATGCTACTATGATGCATATGAAACATGGTTGTGGTATATTAGTAATGGAAATATGCAAGTTAACTACCTTGTTATGCAGTTCCGCCCTGTGACACAAAACTTACTTCAATGCTTACACACCCAGGGTGGCACTTTAAATCAATTGTGCATATACCAGACCTCATTTCATAATGGGAAGAAGTTAAATGCCAACAGAAATGAGCACCTTTTTTTAAAAGTGCATACCTGTGCATTGCAGTTTTCAATTAAAAATTAATAAAAATTGTGCATTTAATTAAAAATGAAAATGAGGTGAAGAAGTTAAACGAGAGGCGGCATCTTCTCCATTCCCTGCCTTTGTTTCTTCCTGTAACTTTTAAAAATATTCAATGAACGCTGTTTAAGATAGTCATTTAAGAAGAAGGGAATCCCAACATCCCACCTACCTGCAGCTAAATATAACCATCTTCAACATCATAGCACTTCATGGTGGGCTATCTTTTACTGGGGGAAATTTCATTACATCAAGATTCACAGCTTGCAACTCACTGAATCCTACTTTATGGAATCTTTCTGCAGATGCATCATTCTCCTAGGTGGATAAATAGGACATGTGCAGGCTGGAAAAGAGAAGACAGTTCAATATTCACAATATGGTGTCATGTTAATGACAGGACACAATGATGGGAAAAGGCCATATGGAGCAGGAAAGAAGTAGTATGCGTAGCACATGAAAGGTGGAAGATTTAACTTGGACTTAAAAGCTACTTTTTTATAGAAGGAGCAGTGAACGCAGGTTAACAGAGGGATCCATGAGAGTTTTGGATGGGAAAAGGTAGCTGCTGAAAGTCTAGCTGAAACAAATTTGTGGCACTGACAGGGCTCTTTTTTCCACTAGCTTTTTCATGCATTCATTTGCAAATATTTTCAGCTAGCTGTTAGTATCAAAGCAGCACTTCTTATCTGAGGAGGTCCTTAGGCAGCAAATGTTTACATTTTTCAATGAATCTAGAAGGAATATATTGAGGTACCTGCTACTTACCACACTGTATTATTTTTTCCAATATTTCTAATGACGTACTTCTAGAATGAATGCTATTATTTTTTGGCACTGACATAGCTTGACATGTCCTCCTTCCTGCATCACTGCTCCCCTTGCCAATGCCATGTAACCTATTGATTCTTCTGTTACTGTCTGTTCACATTATGTAAACATTGCTACCCTGATGCATTCTGCACAGTACTATGTTTTTCCTGCTTACAGCAAATGACCTTGAATTTTACTGCCAATTTTCAGGACTCCAGATAAATAGGTCTGTGTTTCTCTGCTGCAGGGAACAAAACTTTAAGTTCCTTATATGCTATTTTCTCTGTTCACACTATTAAAACTATATAAGCTGTTTAAGCTTTAATACCATTTTGACAAGTTCTCTAGGACCAAAATGGTTGCTTTAACCCACCATTAAACTAATTTGTCCAGGCTTTCGAAAAACTGTGCGAATTAGATTTTAGATATATTTTGGATCAGACTAATGCTTGTAAGTTTGTGAACATGTCCCATTATAAAGACATGTTATTAAATGAACTGGGGTCTGACACAGCTATATGGGTTATGAAGCTGGATAAGGGGGGGGGGGGGTAGGATGGTTATAACAAGTAGCAACAACTATAGTAACTGTATGAATGTTTTACTGATGGATGAAGCTTACAGTGAGATTTCAAGGAATGAAGTTAATATAGGGCATTCTAAGATTGATTCTGCTTTATACGACATGTTAAGGCAAGGTCAAATAAATGGAGTGTAGATTACCATATCAAAAAGTCATGTAATCGAATGGCATTAACATCAAAAATGCTGTTTATTGAACTTGCTCTTGTGGGAGGCTGCCCCTCCCCTCTAATTATAGATTGACTTTATGCATAACTATAAACCTGTTGTTGAAGGTATTTTTGGCATCCTAAAAATGCACAAATTTATAAACAATCCACCTTTGAGACCAATTGTGGATGCCACAAGGTTCAAAACCTTTTATATAACCAAATATTTAGACAATGTTTTAGAAGGAAATCTTAGTAAATTAAAATATGGTTGTAAGGACTTGTGGCAATTTTTGAGGAGTATTAGTGAAATTGCTTTTATGGATCATTATATTTTTGTTACAGTAGATGTCAAAAACCTGTATTCTATAATACCGTTATGATGTGGGATTAATGTGGTTTGAAGAACAATTGATTGAATTGAAGGATTTAGATATGGGCAAAGCTGACACTGTTATAACCTTGATGGAGAGTGTATTAAAAACTACTTCATCTATTTTGAAGGTCAATATTTTAAACAGGTCACAGGGGTAGTCATGGGTGCTGCATGTGCCACTTAGTTTGCTAACTTGGTAATGAAGAAAAAATATTTATTTAACAGCAGGTTTAAAGACTCTTGTGAGTTTTATCCCTAATTCCTGGACAATATTTTTATCTTGTATAAAGACACAACACAGGTGAAAGGTTAAATGAGTTTTTTGAATACGTTGTCAATAATACTGTTGATTTTTTGAAATTCACTCATTCTTCCAGTATAGATAGGATTGTTTATTTGGATGTGGATTTAACTAAAATGTGGTAGAGAAAAGGTACATTTTGAACATTCATAGAAAATCCACTTTTTCTAACACATACCTGTACTTTGCAAGTTGGCGTCCCATTCACCAGAAAAGGCCATAGTTAAAGGCCAGCTGGTACGGCTTGCTAGAATGATGACCGATATGGATACTGTTACAAAAGAATCTAACATCTTGACAGAAATGTTCTTTCAAAGAGGTTATCATAAAAGTTTTGTATTGGGGCTAAAAGAGGAAGTGTGGAATAAAAGGAATACTGTTATTGAACCCACAAAGTGGTGCAGATAATATGCAGTTTATTTAAAAAAAATCATCATCTTTTTTGAATGATAAAAAATTATTCGTGACCATGTTTACATTGGATAGTAGAACATCAGTGGGTAGTATATACAAAAATTGGAAACTATTTAAAACAGACCAGCTCTTTTTGAAAATATAGGAGATAGACCACTTATAGTTTACAAGAGGGATAAATCATTCAATAATTTGTTAGAAACAAATAAAATCATGTTGAATATAAATATTAACAAAAGTATCAATTATGGTATTTTTAAATGTGGCTGCTGTATCCAGTGCCCCAGTGTAAGGAGAACCGACCATTTTATTGTAAAAGGAAAAACTTATATTTAAGGGCATTATACATGTAATTCTAAGCAGGTTGTTTATTTGGCTAGCTGTGACATTTGTGCAGCATTCTACATTGGGAACATTTTGAGAGAATTAAAAGAGAGGATATATGAACACCTGCTAGATACAAGGAAGGAAAAATCTATCAATGCCTTGAGTAAACACATACAGGAAAATAATGGACATAGATTTGATTTTGTAGTAATAGAACCGGTAGAAAAAAAACATCTGGGATTTTTTAAGAATGAGCATCTTGATAGATGTGAATTGAAATGGCAATTAAAATTGAATGCCACAAGTTTTTCTGGTTTGAATGAATCTTGCTCAATTAATTCTGCGTTAAAACTAAGACAGTATAATGCTTAGTATTTTGATATAATGTAGTTATTCACCATGTATGCATTCCAGTGCTCTTTTGTTTGATGTTAATTGAATGGAAAGTTTTTTAATTAATTTGTTAAGAGTGATTGGTGTAGTACGATCATATAACATTTTTAAACATTTTAATTAAAATTGATTCTGAATGTGGTGTACAGTTCTGATGATATTCCACAGCAAAAGTATGTGGAACAAAAGTGTTCAACTGTTTTTATTGTTTTAAGTGTTTTCTACTGCATTAAAGTTTTTTTTTTCCCATCATAGCATTTGGAGCTGGTTTGTTGCTTTTTGGTACCCAGGCATTGTGGTTATTCAGTTTGTGTTGGTCATGTTGAGAATTCTTCAATGATTGTGATGCTACTTGTGCTAGTAACACTGTTTTCAAATTCTATAGCACAAACACAGATGATGGTCATTTGCTAAACAAAACAGTTTCACATTGAAAATAGACTTACCATTTGCAACAGTAAACTTCTCTTCCCTTGAAACTCACAGTTCTTTGAAAATGCACTCCTGATGACAGTCTGATAGTTGGCATAGAGGATTCAGGCTCTTGTTTCCTGCAATCAAGGTACAGAGTTTGAGCCTGAACCAGTTAATTAACCAACTTGCCACCCGTAATGAAGACATTTTACCACACACACACACACACACACACACACACACACACACACAGTTTCTCATCTCTCACCTCACTCTCTTACTGGAGGAATGGCTTGATTGTCTCTCTCTCATGACAGTTCTCCATGTTTAACATTCCATGTGAAAGCAGAACAGTTCTAACATGTAAATCTGTGTTGTTGTACGTGCACCTTTAGTATGATGCATGCACAGAAGCAGAGTGCGTCCTTAAAGAAGTAATTGCATGCAGTGTGCATCCTTATAGAAGAAATGTAATTTTTGTAATTGTATAAATTATATGTTGTGACAGCCGACAAGTTAGCTGCCCTCCCCCCCAAGCCAGCAGGCCCAAGGCAACTGCCTAGGTCACCTTGTGCTGGATCTAGCTCTGTACACAGAATATATAAGCATCAAGACATAACATGAAGCGTCATTAATTAAAACAACATGGTAGGGCACTGCATATTAGGAAGAAGTAATAGTATATAAAGGTTATACATGAGAGCAATATTAACATTTCCATATTAGAACATAATTTTTACACTACAGTTAATAGTTATAGTACATGAGATATAGCACAATAAGCTATGTACACTATATATAGTAGTATAGTGTGTATGTCCAGTGTAAAACTGTAAAGAATAGAGATAATATTTTTGGACCAGGTCAAAATTTAGAAAGACAACAATTTATCCCATAGAGGTACAGGGACATATTCAAGAATGTTTTAGGCATTGTTTTAGTTGAATTTTGAAAGTGTATTAGTTGTTTATGAGTCTTAGTGGATTACGGAGGATAGAAATCCAGATTCTGGAGGTAGTGGATTACGGAGGATAGAAATCCAGATTCTGGAGATATTGCTGGAGTATAATGCTAGCTGCATCTTTAGAAGCTGTTTGCCTTTTGAGTGGTAGCATGTATCGGGGGAGTAGTATTGGGGGTTAGTCTCTAAAGTAGGGCACTTGCTAAGTTAATGTACTAGAGGGTGGGCTTCAAGTAGCTGTTAGAATATGAGGTAGAGAGATAGTTATACCCAAATAAGGTGTCTAAGGGCCATGCAGTGGTGAGATCAAGACACCTTCACCAACACCAAAGCTCTAGTCTGGGATGCTAGTGCTTGAACTTCTGACTCTTGTTGCCTTTATTACATATTTGTTGGCTATTTAGGTATAATCAGTGGCCAAGGATTATCAAGACTGTTTTTATGATGTGCAATCTGCTAGTTGGAGATTTTATGGGACAATAGAGTGATCTGGGCATCAAAACACCAGATCGAAACACAATCAGTAAGAACAGACAGTGTGGAGCTGCATTTGTTATATCAATGTGGGACTCCTTACAACTCTATGCCAACCTAACAGCCTGCTTGCGATGATCCCTTTGTGTAGCTATCATGGCATCATTGCATAGACCTCCTCATACCAAGATGAGCTAATTAATTCCCAGACAGTTTTTTCAAAGCTAGGATTGCTTCTTCAGCTTAGGTGAAAACTCCCTTCCTCCACAGTGATATCTACGTGTTTTCCGGTCAGGTAACTCTTTATGTAGCAATGCAACAGCTCTATGACCTATCATTCAGCAAGAAAAACATGAGCTGATGTCATTTCCCAATCCCCTGCTTACATTTATCCAGGTTGCCAGAACTTGTCAGAGATTTTGGATGCATGGCTAGGCTTAACAAGCCTTGGAGGTTGGTAGCCTAGTGCATACCTACGAACCTCTTTCTTCTACTGCTATTGGAACTGTCTAGGAATCTTTATTTCAAATTGTTCTAGCTTTTGTTTGCAAATCCTAGTATTTTATAATTTTATTTCTCTCAGTATGCAGAACACTATAATCACTAGGTGTAGCTATTTTTGTGATTAATGCTACTTTTATCTTTTGTTTTCCCAAATACACTATCCAGTTTTCTTGCTTCTGTGTTCCTGATTGTTGATATTGGATGATGTGATCAGTACTTCTTCATTTCCAATAATTATTTGTGATTCATGTTTCCAGTGCTTCTCAGCTACCTGGATATTGTAACATTTGTACAACGTCCAGTGTAACATTCTTGCCCCATTATTGTGCCTTTTCTTGTACAGGCCCTTAGCCATGTGTGTATATCAACAACCAGTAACAGGATGTGCAACTGTTTCTAGAATGTAGGTTCATAAGTTCATAGGTTCATAGGTTCATAGGTAGGTACTAGGCTATTGGCTCTAGGGCCTATATAAGCCTAGCCAAATGGTACCCTGGCTTTTGCCACACAAGAAAATTATTTTTCTGTGCCCCTGTCAAGCAGAGTCACAGAAGTGATCCCCAGGGTGAATTTCCTATCTCCTACATTTGACTGTATCTCCAGTGTTTTCCATAGATTTTGTAAATCACCATGTACTTAGCCACTGTCTTGGGATTCCATTACTAATTTTTAAACTATGGGTTAGAATTCACCTCTCTTTAGACATTTAGGTTCATAGGTGCTTAATAGGGTAACAACCACAAGGGCCTTTTTAAACCTAGCCATGCATCCTAAATGTCTGACAAGTTCTAGTAACCTGGATAAGTGCACACAGGGGCTTGGGAAATGAAACATTTACAAGCAGGGGCCTGGGAGATAAACCATTTACAGGCTGCTTGCATCCATTAAAGACATAGGTGCCAAACCAGGGATAAATTTTCTGTTCCCCATCCACTTGTTCAAATTATACTTGAATTGGGTTAGGGAGGAACTCTGCTTCACATGAATGGGGAATTTGTTCCAGAGAAGGGGTAGTCTCTGGGATACATACCTGTCTCTCCAGCAGGTCCTATTTATATCACAGGCAAGGTTAAGTCTTTAGAATGGGTAGATCTGGTGCTGTTTGTTTTGCAGATATGCAGGAAGTCCATCAGGCTGGCATCTGACAATGCCTTGTATGCCAGGCTCATATCTCCCCTCAATAGCTTGTAGCAAACAGAATGCAGGGATAAGGCTTTGAGGTGGTCTGCATAGGACATGTTACTTACACCCTGTATTCTTTTAATGAGGAACCTCTGTGGATGCTCCAGTTGTTGAATATGCCTGTTTAGATACACACCAAAGGGGACATTGTACTTAGTGAAAGGTCTGATGAATGCCAGATACAGTGGAATAATGATTTCCTTGATGCCATACCTTTGTTTATAAGCTGCACAACACAGAATGATTTCCTCACTGCTCCAAATGTGATGGTCAAAGCCCAGATTATTGTATGCATATGTGTGCCTCCAAATTCCAGACTAATGGGTCAACTCTTAGGGGTGTCTTGTGAATATGATAGCTACAAGTGGTGGATGACTTCCTGAAGGATACTTTTGTGCATTTCTTGGCACTTAGTTTTAGTCCATAGCTCTGACACCAGTTATTTGTCTGTGTCAGCACTTCCTGGAGAACATTTGTGTCAGTGGGGAATTCAATAACCACTCCTAATTTGCAGTTATCTGCACATTTAGTCAACCAGAGGCCATTGATATTGGTCTTGACTGCAGATAAGTAAATGCCAAAAAGGATGAATCCCAGGACCGATCTTTGAGGGTATCTGCTTGTGACTGACCTTTTTTGTAGAGGTGAACTCCCCAGTTCTAGCTTCCCAGGTCCTGTCTGTGAGTCAGCTAGCTATCCACCAGGTGACATAGGGTTTATACCTAACCTCCTGAGTTTGTTAATAGTGCCCAAGTGGGATATTATACCAAATGCCTTGGCCAGTCAAGGTAAGTAGTGTGAACCATTTTTCCCTCATCCATTGCTTTGGTGACCTCTCAAAGAAGTCTACCAGGTTGTGTAGGCATGACCTGTCCTTGACAAAACAAAACTAGATTGGGTCCAGTGTCTGGAAGTTTCCTATGTCATTGCTGATCATTTCCATGATAATTCTTTCTGTGGCTTTGCATATGAGACTCACTTATGTATCTGTAGTTTCCAGGATCTGTAGATGGCCCACAGTTGTGCAGATGGGTGACTATTGCTGTTCTCCATTCATGAGGAACAAAGCCTGTTTGGAGGCTACAGTTAAACAGCAATTCAAGACGACCTGATAGGTCATGTTTCATGTTATTTAGAAGTCATCCTGGGATATTGTCTGGGCCCATTAATGCAGTGTTCTTGGCCTTAAAGAGAGCATTAAGGACCATTAAAGACCTGTTCCCTAGTAATAGCAGGGGATTTATATTTGATGGTGTTTCCTGAGGTAATGTTGAGGGGAAGAGAGGGATTAAGTTGTAGCTGAATTTGTCAGCCAGTAGGTTTACTATATCTTCTGGTTTTCTCTCTTTTTAATTTCTCCATATTTTTTGGGTTTCTAATACCATGATGGGAATGGGCCTCATTCCTAAGTCAAAGTGTGATTAACGTTCATGAAATTAATATTGCTTCAATCTTTGATGTCAACCAGAAATGTTCTTTGCAGCACCCACAGTGTGTCCAGTAATGACTCATTCTGCAATTCATATGGAGTTACATGTATTGGTAACATATCTAAATACAATTGTAGATTCTTTTTTAAAAGACCTGTTGTTCCTACTACAATGGAACTGTCTGTGTATCTTTCTTCCACATTGCTCTTGTTTCTGCCTGCAAATCTTGATATTTTATGACTTTGTATTTCTCTGTATGCAAGACACTGTAGTCACTGGGTGTAGCAATTTCAATGATCAATGCTACTTTTGTTTTCTTTTAATGGACCACTATATCTGGTTATCTCATATCTTATCTTTTGAACTGTTGGTCATGGGATATCCCATGTGATGTAGACTTCATCATTTTCTATGATGCTTTATGGCTCATGTTTTCAATGTTTTTCAATCACTTCAGTACCATAATGTCTGCACAATTCCCAGTTCAACAGTCTTGCCACATTATTATGCCTTTCAGTATACAATCCTCCTGTCATTACTATGTCACAACTAGCAACGAGGTGTGAGACTGTTTCCAGTTCTGTTTTACAAAACCTACATGTCTGTTTCTTTCACATGTTCAATGGACTTTGTAAACCTATGTGTACGTAGCCCACAATCTTGGGCCACCGATATTAAGCTTTCATCTTTTTGTTTGAATTTACCTCTCCTTAACCATTCCTGCATTCAATCCTGATCAACATGAGGTTCTTCCAGTAGTTTTCTATACTTGCAACTATATTTATCCATTTTCCACATTTCTTACCTTCTCGTCTGATCCTTCACCATATGTTCTTTCTTTTGTTTTTTGACACATTCAGTTGCTGCCTGATTTTTATCTACTTCTGGTTTGATTTCCATTACTGCATGATGTCAATATGCTTCTGCTAGACTAAGCAGAGAAGTCATCTTAGATTTATTCTCCTCGTGTTTCAAAATTTTCATGACATTTGGGTCTTGTGTGGTCAGCAGATATGTATGCAGTCCCACGATTGCAGATCTATACATGTAATCAATTTCAAGGAAGCCCATACCGCCTTCAGA
This sequence comes from Protopterus annectens, assembly GCF_019279795.1. NCBI lineage: Eukaryota > Metazoa > Chordata > Ceratodontiformes > Protopteridae > Protopterus > Protopterus annectens. The sequence continues at coordinate 1,245,014,653 of NC_056747.1, read as the reverse complement.
ATGGAGAATATATAATCTTGGTATGCACTGATTTTTATAAATCATCTGGTGAGCATTGTTTTCCTGTCTAATCTATCCAACACATTTTGGGGCCAGTCAATCACAACAAAACTGTAAATTAGGACAGGAAGAGCAAATTGGTTCATAGCATGAATTTTGTTCCTAGATATCAATGCTGTTTTTAGGATTAATTTTAAGTCTTCTAAAATATTCCTTACTAAGTTTTATTCGCATTTGTTCATGTTTTATTGTTGAGCCTTCATCAGTTCCCAAATATTTATAGACTCCCTCTTGATCAAGTTCTTTCATATCACATTCTTGTCCCAAACTGATGTTTTCTTGGTGCTGCAGCTTTCCTGCTTTAAAGGTTAGTTTTGCACATTTATCAAGATAAAATGACATTCTTATATCATCTGAAAAAGTTTTGACTACTTGCAGTTGTGCTTTCAGTTCTGATCAGCTATGGAGCTATGGAGTTTTTAATCATCGACAAAAAGGAGATATGAGGTCATTACATTTTGTTGTTTTCTAGGAGCCAAATTATAGCCATGGCCTAATCTGTTAAGTACACATCTTAAAGGGTTAAGGGCAAGACAGAATAGCAGCGGTGACAAGGAGTCACCCTGGAATATCCCCCTTTAGATTTTTCTCCCTGGAATAATAAATTGTCCTTTATCATGGCTTAATTGCAAAGTGGTTTGCCACTGTTTCATGGTCTCTGTCATGTAGTTGATCAGTATAGGGTGTATCTTATTCATTTTTAAGCACTCTTTTATCCATTAATGTGGGATACTATCAATTGATTTTCTGTAGTCAATTCATGCCATACTTAGATTCTTCCCATTTTTACAGTTCTCCATTATGACTTTATTTAGCAAGAGATGATCCTTTTTTCCATATGACTTTCTTTTATTACCATTTTGTTCTATTGCCATGATTGAATTTTCTTCTAAATGACTATAAACTCTGCCTGCATCAATTCTGGTATATAGTTTATATGTCATCGAAAAGCAAATTATTGGTCTATAATTTTTAGGATAGCTTGCAGGGTCATTCTTAACTAGGAGAATTGTTTTTCTTGTTGTTAACCAGGATGGTGTCTGTTCAGGGTGTGCATATAAATAGTTCTTACTCATGGCTAAATCTTCATGCAAAGATGTTAATATTTTTAGCCAGAGGTTAGGTACTGCATCTGAGCCTGGGGATTTCCAGTTGAAGGCTTTTCTTAACTTTATCTCAGTCTCTCTGGCTGTTACCTCATCTAATTTGACATCCTGTCTCTCTGAACTTCTTATTCTTTATTTTACTTCCTCTATCCATTTAGCAACTTTGTTATGTTCCACAGGATCTTCATAGCTCTTTCTCCAAAATGTAGCTATTTCTTCTTTTCTGGTGGTCTTTCAGTTTCTTTTGCCTTGTTTCCCAATTCTCTATAGAACTTTTGGGAGTAATCAAAAAATGCTTATTTTGTACTTTTCTTTTATATTTATCTGTGTACAGTATTTTCTAAGTGTTTCTGCCTGTGGTGTGATTTTTAGTTTATTATTTGCAATAGTGCAAGATAGATCCTTATCCATTATAATAAAGATGCTTCTTGCTTTAATTGCTTTATATTTTTGTCTATTTCATGCTTCCATTATGGTATTCAATTCCTCCCCTTCCTTTCCCTTACTATCCTGTGTTCTTCTGGTAGAATTTTATCTGTTATTAATTTAGCTTGACAGTAACATATTCTGTTTGCTTCTGTTATATTGCATGGATCTCTATGGACAGTCCTTATTACTGTGTTCATTTGTTTTATCAAATCCTAATTACTGTGTTCATTTGTTTTATCAAACTTTTGACTTTTTGGGTTTTATTGACCTTCTGAAGTCTATTTCTTTCAATGATTTTAATATGTCTATCTACCTCTATTAAATCAAGCAACACTTTTCTTAGTTAATTTTCTTCTAAACTAAGGGCACATTCTTTATTTGCCATTTCCTGCAGGCATTCATTAGAAAGTTCGATAACATCTTCCTGTGGCACTTCTTCTTCTTCTTCTTCTGGCTTTTCCCAGTTAGGGGTCGCCACAGCAGAGTCCTCCCGGTCCACTGATTGGATTTTTAGATTTTTTACGGTTTGTTGGCGGGCTGGCCTAACAACCTTCAATGAAGGGCAATTTATCATGCATGTCATGACACAGAAGAAGACGCTAACTGAGAACGCGAACGCGAACGCAGACTAACTGTGCGGGCTACTAGCGTTACGCGCACCACTGCAGTCTTAACATCTTCCTGTGGCACATTCTCTTCAATTTCATCCTGTGTTATCCATTGGTCTGTCACATGGGAACTCACTGGCCTATCACTCCTCAGCATTGACAGCGTCAAGGTTGCCACAGTTTCCTATTCCTTCCCTTGCTGGCCAGCTTCAAATGAACATTAATACTGGTTTCCTGTGGAAGGCTCCAAAATATCTTCATATGGCAACTGCCCTGTTGCTTCCTGTTCCACTAGTTTCTCCTTAATTTGGATGTCTATTGCTGTGGTGCTTTCTGAGTTAGATTTTCTACACTGAATCCTTCACTTTGCAGGTACTCCATAACCTCAGTTTCTATTTTATTAACTTCTCCATTACTAATCTTCTTTTCTACTTTACCTGTTTGTCTTCTTATTTTTTGTATTGTAAAGTTTTCCATGTCTGGACCCATTTGCCTTTATTTTTCTTCAAATAACTTTGGTGCTGTTCTTTTTGTATTGAATAATTTTGCTTTCTCCTTTGCATAAATATTACACCATACTAAATCTCTTTTTCTTTCCCATGTCCATATTTCTTCTTCAGATGTCTCCTGATCTTCCTGTTTCTTCTTACTTTGGAGACTTGTTTCATCATGCTGTGATGTAACCTGTGTTAGACCTTCTACATCAAATCCTTCACTTCACAGACATTCCATAACTTCAACTTCTATTTTTTGAACTTCTACTTTACTAATCTTCTTTTCAACATTTCTTCTTTGTGATATTATTTTTACTGTGAAATTTTCCATATCTGGATGCCTTTGTCTGTATTTCTCTTTGAATATATTTGGGGCTGCCTTTTTTATATTGATTAATTTGGCTTTAGACTTTGCATAAATATTGCACCATATCAAATCTCTCTTTTTTTCCCATGTCCATATTTCTTTTTTATACTTTTCAAAAATCTCTGGGTTTTGTTGATTCTATTTTTGCAATTCCTCAGATTCTTCTTTTTTCAAAAAGATCAAGGTTTCTTGGCCTATATAATGTTTTTCACAAATTGTTGTATTAATGAACACATTTTTATTTGAGACTTCTGACAGTTTTTCTTGTGGAAGTATTTTTCTTTCCTCTAAATTCTTTCTTCATCTTTTTGTATATCTTGCGTGTGGAAATTCTGGTCTGTTTGCATAATAGTAACAATACATAATTTCTTTCTTATCCTCAATAGTCCACTCTCATCTTGATGGGTCTTCTTTGGCCTATGAATTTCTGTGATTTTTGTGGACTGCTTCTTGCTTCTACAAGAAGGGGCATCCTCCCCCTCAACCTGACCTAGCCCCATTGTAGGAATGTTTCCATATTATGAGGATTCTAGACTCTCACTTTTTCCAGACCTGGCACCAGTGTGCCTACCAGGATTGGGCACTTTTTTATCCTGGGTCTTCTGCACCCAGCTATCTTTTTTTATTTTTGACCTACTTCTGTCCATGATATATGCTATATAAAATACAGTCTATATATCACTGTCATCTTGGTGAAAATTGTGAAAAACAGGGTCCACCTCGTAAAAGTACTCACCAAGACTTGAGTATTAATTCAATTTCAGCAATACTGCTCTCCTTTGCTTCCTGACTTATCATCTATCCATTCAGATCAATTCAAAACAAGCTGGCTTAATATAGGTGGTTCAATTAACAATAAACTCTGCACATAATTGTGTATTGCCTTTGGGGTTGCAGACATAGCTAAAGAATGCCTTGTGGTTGTCCATGGCCTGGGAGGCCAATTTACCTAAAATTTGGCTTCAGTAGATTTTATTTATGCATCAGATCTTGATCACTATGTGTCTATCCTAGGAATTCATTATATTTGTCACTACAACTGTGGACTTGTCAGTTTTCTTTCATTTTCTACTGGCCATGGTGTTATATTCTTTTGTTGTTGTTGTTTTTTGGCACTTACTGTTGCCACCTATTTTTGTCTACTTCTGGTTTGATTTCCATACACATTCCTTTCTGAAATGCTTCTGCTAATTTAAGCAAACATGTCATCTTGCTAGAAGTTATATGATACTTATTAGAAAGCATACAGTTGAAGCAAGAGTGACACATGTATGGAGGAATTGACAATGTGCTTTGTGAAATAGACACTGTCAATGTCACAAGTCACAACATACTGTACTGATAATTCCAACACCTCATCAGATTACATTAAACCACTGAGCTTTTATCCTTATAGTAATAGCTCCTCTCCTACTGATATCACTATTCCTTTCTGTCTCACAGTGGGGTTAAGCACAGTAGCACAATTAGTACCATATGAATGTGGCCGAAGGTAAATTCTAATTGTTTTTTGCCATAGGACAGGAAGTTTCAGTTACCATTACCTGAATATGAGTAGCAATGCTGTTTGATGCCAAACATCATGTAACAATGAAATTAGAAAAAGTAATTTATCTGTACTTTTGTACTTTTCAAAAGTTTATGTGCATGTTTATGCAGTGATACATGTTACTTCACATGAATTGTCACGGTAGGGAATGATACACATAGGTGGAAGAGTGATGCTAAGAACACATTACTGGAATAAAATTATGATGGACTAATTGATATGGTTCACAGGAATGCTGTCACAGGTGAAGTCACAAAGGGATTTATACTGTCGTGTGTTTAAAAAGTGACAAGTGAAAGGACTGTGCAGAATGGTAATCACAAAGGTGGTGTTAGAAGGACTGAACTTCAAGGTGTTAGGGAGTAGATACAGTTGTCACATAGTTGCTTCCAACCCATGCATTCCTGATTATTAAACTCCAGATCACTGCAGTATGCATTATGCATTATTACAAGATATGTTTATGTGTGCATGAGTGAAATCTCATGCAAATTATATTACTATTTCGCTTATTAATACCAGTCTGCAAAACTGTTTACAATTGTACAAGTTCAATGAAATACACTGTGACACTTGGAAGGAAAATGTGAAAGAATGCCACCCTCAGGTTATGTGCAGAAGTGCACTGAGTCCATTAAATTGGACTCCTCATATAAGGTATAGAATGGGTCTGTATTACAAGACCGAAAAATCAGAACTACGAATGCTTAAACATAGAAAAAAACAGAACCTCGAACTTGCTATTGTGGGGGGCTGACCCCCCCACACACACACACACACACACACACCACTAAATATATATTCCAACTCCGAGATCACAATACAGTGAGGAAAGGGCAAATATTCCAATCTTCACTGTTCCGCGATCTGACAGAAAGCACTTTGAGGTCCAATCTTTTCGACGTTGTCAGCATTCGCTATTCAAATCTTTTGGCCTTCTGATATAGACCCATATAGAACAAGCCGGTGAAGCATAGCAATCCTAAGAGGCCACTGCAGTTACCCCCAGTTGTCAGAGTCACTTACTGAAGCTCACTGCTGCCAGGCAAATTTGCGTGACTGGTGGGAAAGTATTAGTGGATGTGTAATTATCTTTGGCGTTTGTGCCACAGGATGAAAAGTAGCCATAGGATTTGCTGCTTGATGCCAAATGTTATTATGTACATCTTGTATCAGTATTATAGGATACATTGCTGACATGAAAAATAATGTGTGATTGATTACATATAGCAGCATGGAATCAAACTCAAGGCAAAATGAGGTATGAAAACATAGCTCTTTGCATTAATTGGTAACACCATAGGGAAAGTGACATTACAAGTGCGTAAGGTGAGGACTTCAAAAGTGTACATGACTGTGAATACTCTTACATCTTTAGGTATATCAAGAATCATGCAGCTGGTATTGTAGTTATGTGCATTTTTTATCCTGTCTATCAAATCATAATTCTTTTCCTTGTCATGTCTGTGATATGACTTTTTTAGTGTACTATACAGCTTCATAGGTAATTACTAGGCTAATGACCCCAGCAGACCTCTTTAAGCCTAGTCACGATTCCAAAATGCATTTGACCAGTTTTGATATCACTCATTTTATTGGGGGTATAGCTTGGGTATGAGTGATCAAGCATTTACAAGTTTCCTCTTTCTTAAATGGACATAGATGGCTGACCAGGGGTACATTCACAATTACCCATCCACTGATCTAAGTTGCACTTGAATAAATACAGGAGGAACTCTGCTTCATATAGATGAGAAGCCTGCTCCAGATAAGGGGTAATGTCTGAGACACATACGTGTCCCTCTAATATGTCTTATTTATGTTGCAGACAAAGTTTAGGTCTCTAGATTGGATGTGCAACAGGTCCATAACAGCCAGATTAGAGGATGCCTTGAAGGTCAGGCATAGATCGCCTCTCAGCAGTCTGTAGGACACAGTGTACAAAGACAAGGCTTTGAGGCTGTCTGTGTTGGATATACTAACTACACCATGTATTTTTTTCGAAGGACTCACTGTAGATGCTCCATTTGTTGCATATGCCAGGTGAGAACATACCATTGGGGCATTGTACTCAATATTTGATCTAATGAGGGCCATGTACAACAAAGCATTGACATTTTTGGGCCTAGATGCCATACATTTGCTTATAAGTTGCACAATGCAGAAGGATGTCCTCACTACTGTAGACATATGATGGTCAAAGGCCAAGTCACTGTCTATATGTGTTCCTATCTCCATGGTCATAGGATCAATCAATACAGTAATTTCCAGGGGTGGTTTTCTTCATGAAAGGTACTATTATGTATTTTTGGCATTGAGTTTAAGACCATGATTCTGGCATTAGTTACTAGTCTGTGTCAAGTCTTCTTGGAGGATGTTTAAATATTTGGGGGATTCTATGACTGCAACTTGTTTGCAATCATCTGTGAACTTGGTCAGCCAGAGGCCTTTGATGTTGGCCTAGACTTCAGGGAAATAGATGCCAAAAGGAGATACCACTAGCGACTAGCCTTTTTGTGGTGGTAGGTTCATCTGTCCTGACTTCTTGTGTCCTATCTGTGAGCCAGACGGGTATCCAGTGGGTGACATAGAAGTTTATATCTAATTCTATAAACCTGTCTACAATGCCTTAGTGGGGTATTGTGATGAATGCTTTAGAAAGGTCAAGGTAGGCAGCATGCGCCATTTTACTCCTTTCCATTGCTTTGGTTACCTTCTCAAAGGAGTCCACCATGCTGAATAGGCATGACCTGCCCTTAATAAAACCAAATTGGGTTGAATGCAATGTCTGAAGGTTTCTGTGTCATTACTTATCGTGTGCATGATTAGTCTTTTCATGACTGTACACATAAGGCTATTTAGGCTTGTAGGTCAGTAGTTTCCTGGGTCCATGGATGGCCTGCCCTTAAGCACAGATATAACACCTTCAGTAGTCTATGTGCAGACTAACATGGTTGTACTCGATGTGCAGACTAACATGGTTGTACTCGATGTGCAGACTAACATGGTTGTATTCAAATGAAGACTTGTGTCATGTTTGACATGCCTGTCTGTATTTCACTATATACTGTTCCATCTAATTTGAGGCAGAAGTTCTTTTATGTGGAATACATAAGCTTATTTGTGGGGCTGATGGCAAAGTACTAGCACATATATAATTATTTTTTGAGTTTTTGCCAGAGGACAAGCAGCACTTTTCTCTGCAGCCATGGCAGACCACGCAGACCAGTGACAGCGGTCTGTGCAAACTATTGTGCAAATAATGAACATAACTCTCATTTTTAGTTTTGAAGGCCATCTGTTGTCCATGTTTGAGATCTGCTTCTGTTTTAGCTGATGTCAACATTATTTTAGGGGAGGCCAGAAGAGTCTGAATGGAGAGATGATAAAATCAGCAAACAAAGGAGAGTGGCATTGCTGGAACTGAATTCATCCTCAAGTCTTGGTGAGTACCTTCATGATGTGGAGCCTTTTTTTACAAAATTTCACCAAGATGACACTGGTATATAGACTGTATTTTATATAGCATATATCATGGACAGAAGTAGGTTAAAATAAAAAGGATAGCTGGGTGCACAAGCCCCAGAATAAAAAAAGTGCCCAATCCTGGTAGGTGCACTGGTGCCAGGAATGGAAAAACAGTGTAGAATCCTCAAGACATGGAAACATTCCTACAATGGGGCTAGGCCAGGCTCAGGGGGGGAATGCCCCCTCCTCCCATTGTAGAAGGAAGTAGTAGTCCACAGAAGTCACAAAAACTGACAAGCCAAAAAAGAGCCATAAAGATGATAGAGTAGACTATTGAGGATAAGAAAGAAATTATGTATTGTTACTATTATGCAAGAAATCCAAAGTTTCTGGACAGAAGATATACAAAAAGGTTAAGAGAGAAATTAGAGAAAGAAAAATACTTGCACAAGAAAAACTGTCAAAAGCTTCAAATGCAAATTTGTGTTGATTAATACAAAAAATTTATGAAAAACATTACATAGACCAAGAAACCTTGGGCCATTTGAAAAAGAAGCGACTGAGGAAGTGCAAAATTATAAAGAACAAAATGTAGAGATTTATAAAAAATGAAATATGGACATTGGGAAAGAAAGAGAGATCCAATATGGTGCAATATTTACACAAAGGAGTAAGCCAAATTAATCAATACAAAAAAGCAGCCCCAAAGTTATTGGAAGAAAAATACAGGCAAGGGCATCCAGATATGGAAAATTTCACACAATACAAAAAATAAAGTCACAAAGAAGGAATTTAGGGCAGAAGATTCGTAAAGTAGAAGTTAAAAAAGAAGCTGAAGTCATGGAATACGTGGAAAGTGAAGGAATTAATGTAGAAAGTCTAACACAGTTTATATCACAGCATGATGGAACAATGAGGCCCCAAGTAATGAGAAACAGGAGGAGCAGGAGACATCCAAAGAAGAAATATGGACATGGGAAAGAAAAAGAGATTTAATATGGTGCAATATTTATGCAAAGGAGAAAGCAAAACAAATCAGTACATAAAGAGCAGCACAAAATATATTTGAATAGAAATACAGGCAAAAGCATCTGGATATGAAAGATTTTACAATACAAAAAAATAAGAAAACAAGGAGGAAAAGTAGCAAAGAGGATTAGTAATGGAGAAGTTAAAAAATAGAAAATGAGTTTATGGAATATCTGCAAAGTGCAGGATTTAGTGTAGAAAATCTAACTCTGATAACACCACAGCAGGATAGAGCAGCTGCTCCCCCATAAAGTAGAAACCAGTGGAGCGGAAACCATCTGATCAGTTGCCATATGAAGATACTTTGGAGCTTTCCATAGGAAACCAGTACAAATGTTCAGCTGGAGTTGCACAGCAAGGGAAGGAACAGGACACTGGCAACTCTGATGCAGTCAATGTTGTGGAGTGATAGACCAGTGAGTTCCCATATTAAATAGCAATGGATGACACGAGATGAAACTGAAGAGAATGTGGCACAGGAAGATGTTCTGGAACCTTCTGTAGAATACATGCAGCAAATGAAGAACAAAGAATGTGCCCTCAGTTTAGAAGAAAAATATCTAAGAGAAGAGTTGATCAATTTAATAGGGATGGGCAGACATATTAAGATCAATGAAAGAAACATACTACAGAATGTCAATAAACCCCAAAAAGCTAGAAGTTTGATAAAACAATTGAACACCGTAATTTGGAATGCTCATAGAAACTCATATGATATGACAGAAGTAAATAGAATATATTACTGTGCAGCTAAATTTATAACAGATGACATTTTACCAAAAAAACACAGGGCAGTAAGGGAAAGGAAGGAGAGAAATTAAATGCTATCATGGAAGTATCTAATAGAACTATAAACCAGTTAAGACAAGAAGTGTCACTGTTAGAAGAGCGCAGAAGAGGAAACAGAACAACAAAAATACTGAGAATGACAGAGTGATAAAAGCAATGTGCAGTATCAGAACAGGTCAGCATTTACCATGCACTATCGCAATAATAATTTTATTTATTTATTTTATTTATCATTTGCTTACTAAGAAAGTCCAACTTGGAACGAAGCCAATTTTCAGCGGAGGCCCGGGGAGAAACACTCCAGACATATGTTTTTGTAATAAACTAAGACTATCACCACAAGCAGAAAAACTTAGAAAATATCTGGATAAATATAAAGAAAAAGTACAATATAACAATTTATTGATGACCCAAGAAAGTTTTATAGAAAACTGGAAAACAAGTTAAGAGGAACTGAAACAAAACCAAAAAGAAGAAATATATATATTTTGGAGAAATATCTATGAAGATCCTGTGGAACATAATACATATGCTGAATGGATAGAAGAAGTAAAAGAAACAATAAGAATTCACAAATACAGGATATGAAATAGGATGAAGTAACCGCCAGAGAAATTAAAACAAATTTAAGAAAAGCTCCTAAATGGAAAACCCCAGGCCCAGTTGCAGTATCTAACTTCTGGTTAAAAGTACTAACATCTTTATATGAATATTTAGCCATGAGTAAGAACTATTTATATGTGCACCCTGAACAGATTAACAACAGGAAAAACAATACTCCTGCTTAACGGCGAACCCGCAAGCTATCCTAAAAACTATAGACCAATAACTTGCCTCCTGAAGATGTATAAACTGTACGCCGAAATTGATGCTGACAGAGTTTATAGTCATTTTGAAGAAAACTCAATCATGGCAATAGAACAAAATGGTAACAAAAGAAAGATTTATGGAACAAAGGCTCATGTGTTGTTAAACAAACTCATAATGGAGAACTGTAAGAAGGGGAAGAATCTAAGCTTGCATGGATAGACTGTAAAAAAAGCATTTGACAGTATCCCACATTCATTGATAAAAGAGTGCTTAAAAATGTATAAGATATGCCTACACTGATCAATTACATTACAGTACCATAAAACACTGGCAAACCACTTTGCAGTTAAGCCATGATAAAGGACACATTATTATTCCAGGGATAAAAATTCAGAAGGGGGTATTCTAGGGTGACTCTTTTGTCACCACAGTTCTTTTTCTTGCCCTTAACCCATTAAGCTGCCTACTTAACATATTAGGTCATGGCAGCTATTTGGTTCCCAGAAAACAACAACTTGTAAATACTTCTCATCTTCTTTTTGTGGATGATTTAAAACTGTACAGTTCATCAGATGAGGAACTGACACAAAACTGCAAGTGGTTAAAACCTTTTTAGATGATATAAGAATGTCATTTGGTCTTGTTAAATGTGCAAAAGCAACCTTTAAAGCAGGAAAGGTGCAGCAGCAAGAAAACACCAGTTTGGGACAAGAATGGGATATAAAAGAACTTGAGGAATGGTTAAGGATGGGTGAATTTAAACCAAAAGAAGAAAGTTTAATATTGGCAGCCCAAGATAGTGGACTACATACATGTTGGTTTACAAAGTCCGTTGAGCATGTAGGAGAAACAGACAAATGTAGGTTTTGTAAAACAGAATTGGAAACAGCTGCACATCTTGTTACTGGTTGTGATGTACTAATGGCAGAAGGACTGTATACTGAAAGGCATAATAATGTGGCAAGACTGCTGCACTGGGGATTGTGCAAACATTATAATATTGAAGTAGCTGAAAAACACTGGAAGCATGAGCCACAAAGCATTCTAGAAAATGGTGAGGTATATATCACTTGGGATCACCCATTACCAACAGTTAAAAAATAAATGCAAGAAAACACTTTAGTCATAGGTGACTCTATAGTCTGGCACACTGATGTCCCTCTCACCAGGTTGAACAAGGAGAAAATTACAGTCAGCTGCCTGTCAGGTGCCAGGATCCGCCATATAACGCATGCACTCAAGTCACTCTACAACAAGTACAACTATGACTCTGTCATTGTCCATGTTGGAGTGAATGACTTGAGACGTACCTCCCTGGACTACATGAAAAGAGACATGGAAGAGTTCTTGGATCATGTGGCCCAGGCAGGTATGACCCTAGCCCTGAGTAGCATCCTGCCTTCGCCCAGAATGATACCACAATATAAGGACAAAATGATTGACTTCAACAATTGGCTAAGCTTCTGGTGTCATTCAAAGGGGATCCAGTATCTGTCTGCCTGGGACGACATGATTGACAGACCACGATGCTTTGCCAGAGATGGTCTGCACCTGTCGCCCCTGGGATTCAGGTTACTGGCTAAGGCTCTTACCACCCCTATAGTGCCTTTTTAGGCAAAGTTCAAAGGACAAAACCACCACCGTAACAGGTACAAGCATGCAAAATCTGAAGGTAATGCTACTCAATGCTAGAAGTCTAAACCTCAAAATGCACTCTCTTGAGGCACTCCTAAAAATGGAGAACATCGATATCTGTGCAGTAACTGAGACCTGGTTCAAGGCTCCAGAGAGCACCCCTGCAACACCAGGCTACAACTCTTACCACACTTTTTGGCCACCAAAGCAGGACCGAAACACTAAAGGTGGAGGAGTATCCATATTCACCAAGGATATTCACATCACCAGGCTAGTTGCCCAACACAATGCATCTGAAATTCTCCAGGTGCAACTAACACTAGGTAAGACTGCAATCCAAATTGTAGCTTGCTACAGATCCCCCACCATACCCCAAGATTCTCACTACACCTTTCTAAACATACTGGAAAATATTAAGATAGAACCAAACACCCTAATACTGGGTGATTTTAACTACCATGCCATTAACTGGGAAAACTACTCATGTAACAACACCTTTGCCCAACGGTTCTTGGAATTCATAAATTCCAATGCCCTGGATCAGCTAATCCATAGTCCCACCAGGGGCTCCAATATCCTAGACCTGGTCATTACCAACATGGGAAATTGATGCTCCACACCTATGGTCACCCCCTCGTTATTCAGGTCTGACCATAAGCTAATCACCCTTAACATCCACATCCCACCCCCACCCCCCAGTAAAGAAACCTCCATAAAAAACTTCTTCAAAGCCAACTTCATGCTACTCAAGTTAGAAGTGACAAACTTCATGACACCCATGCAGATGGGAGCTGAAAGTTCAACTGCTGAATCCTACACTAAGGCACTGTATGAGCACATCCACTCATGCATAAATCATGCCATCCCAAATAGAACCAAGATGCTCTCATCCAAAAAAAGAAGCCAGTCTGGTGGTCCCCTGCCATAAACAAACTTTACAACAAAAGGAAGAAACTGTTGCAGAAAAGAGGAAAATCCCAGAATGCAAAAAACTTCCTTACCAGCCTCAGTAAGAAACTGAGATCCCTCATAAAATCCTCCAAAGCTAGTTACGAAAATAAAATTGCCAAAGATTCCAAAGACAACCACAAGGCATTCTATAACTATATCAAGAATCTAAATGGCAATGCTCAGATCTGCTCTGAGCTAAAACAGAATGGCATTAAATATACTGATCCCAAGGATATTGCCAATATCCTGGCAGATTGATTCAGTGCCAACTTCACCCCCCTCTCACCCCCATCTCAATGCCGGAAGATTGCCAAATTCCGGTAATAACGGCCACACAGGTAAAAAACGCACTCTCCAAAGCTAAGAATACAGCATCCATGGGACCAGATGACATCCTGGGCCGTGTACTACATGAACTACAATATGAACTGGCACCTCACCTAAGTGTCATGTTTAATCATAGCCTCACCTCAGGTTTCATGCCCACTGAGTGGCGCAGAGCTACAGTTATCCCACTCCACAAGGGGGGATCCATCTTGGATCCCAGAAACTACCGCCCCATCAGTCTGACAAGCCTTATCTGCAAGGCCATGGAGCGTATTATCATGGAATTTATAAACAAAGACATTGGAATCTTCAAAAACTGGACCCCACCCAGTTTGGGTTCGTGAAGGGCCAATCTTGTCTCCTGTACCTGACTGACTTCTTCAAATCAGTCTCCAGAGCCATGGACAAGGATAAGGTGGTCCACACAGCCTATCTACACCTTGCCAAGGCCTTTGACACCATCCCCCACTCTGGAATCATAGATAAACTTACTAAGCTGGGCATTAATCCCTACATCACCCAATGGGTTGCTAACTGGCTTACTGATAGAACCCACACTGTAAAAGTAGCCAACTCCAAATCCAGCTCCAGACAAGTGACAAGTGGAGTACCTCAGGGTTCAGTCCTGGGACCGCTCTTGTTTGGCATCTACTTCTCTGAAGTACAGGCCAACACTACGGGACTCTGGATAACAAAGTTCGCAGATGACTGCAAACTGGGAGCCATTATTGAATCCCCAAATGATGTGAATACTCTACAAAAGAGCCTTACAGAAACAGATGCTTGGTGCCAGAGCCATGGGCTCAAGCTCACTGCCAAGAAATGTATAGTTATCCCCTTTGGGAAAAAACATGTATCCATGATTTACCATATAGGTGGCAGCACACTAAACACTGAAAGTGTGATAAGAGACTTAGGGACACAGGTGGACAGTGGTCTCACCTTCAATAACCACATCGCCACAACAGTCAGGAAATCCTTCTATGTGGCACTAAGAGCTTTTCATCCAGAAAAAAGGAGGTCATTGTCCCACTGTACTCATCCCTCATTAGACCCATTATAGAATACAATGCCCCATTTGGTATGTACCTCTCAAGACATCTGCAACAACTGGAAAGGCCGCAGAAATACCTCACTAGAAGAATCACAGGCCTAAAGCAGATGCCCTATGCTGACCGCCTTAAAAAACTCCAGCTATACTCTGTCGCATATCGCCTACTCAGAGGCGATCTTTGCTTAACATACAAGGCCATGTCAAACCCAGAGCTGTTGGACATGCTACACTTAAAGAAATCCCAATCCCTCAGAGCCACATGCTCCAGGGATCTAAACCTTGTCATTACAATAAACAAAACATGCTGGAGGGATAGGTTCCTGACCCAGAGACTCCCCAGACTCTGGAATAGATTGCCCATACATGTCAAGCAGAGTGCCTCTTTGGTCCTCTTCAAAAGGAACCTTGACGATTGGATGGGAGAAAGGAAATTCACCCCGGGGATCACGTCAGTCGCCCTGCTAGACAGGGGTCCAGGGAAGTAAATAGTGTGGGAAGAAATAGCCAGGGAATTGTTATGGCTAGGCTTGTATAGGCCCTAGGGCTGATAGCCTAGTACCAACCTATGAACCTATAAAACCAGATATCATAGTCTACAAAAAGAAGACAAAAGTAGCATTGATCATCGAATTCGCTACACCCAGTGACTACAGTGTCTTATGTACAGAGAGACACAAAGTTATAAAATACCATGATTTGCAGGCAGAAACAAGGGCAATGTGGAAGAAAGTTACCAAGACAGTTCCAATAGTAGTAGGAGCAACAGGTCTTATAAAAAAAGAATTTACCATTGTACTTAGATATGTTACCGATACATGAAACTCTGTATGAATTGCAGATGGATTGAGTTCCCGGCACTTTACAGGTGCTGCAAAGAGCACTTCTGGCTAACATCAAAGACTGAAACTATACTAATTTCATGAACTTTATTCACACCTTGACTTAGGAAAGGGGTCCATTCCCGTCATGGTATTAGAAACCCAAAAGACTTGGAGAAATTAAAGTGAGAGGCCAACTATCAAAGTTTTTTGATGTGCTCTGCATATTCAACTAGCTTATAACTAGCAAGTTATTTTTCTCACTTTTTGCACATTTACTACTTATTCTACAGCGCGCACACACAGAAGTGAGTTATTATTAGTGAGTGACCACTCTGGAAGACACAAAGGTAACATCATCAGGATTATTATCTACAGTGAATAATTATATTTTAATTATATTTTAATATTACAATTATAGGTTCATAGGTAAGTACTAGGCATTCAGTCTGCAGACCATTTCAAGCCTATCAAAAAACCCTATTTAAAATTTCCCTCTAGCCTCAAGGAGGGCAAGAGAAGCTACACCAGGAGAGAACTATCTAGGTTTACCTCAAAAGTGGCAGGGGTGCTACTCTGCTTGATATGTAACGGAAGTTTCAGAGGTGAGAGATACATTGGGATATGAAACTAGCTTGCCAATGTGTCTTATTTAGTTTATTTCCTTTAACCAGTTATTTGATGTACCAATAGTTCCGTGAAGGAATAGGAGATCAAATAGAGTTGGATCTTTCATGACACAAAAGGCTAGATGGTCTCCATGGAGGAGTTAGTAATATACTGAGTACAGAGAAAAAGCTGACAGTCTCTCCTGATAACAACATTTTTGAGGCTATTAATCTTTTTAGTTATGAATCTTACTTTAAACAAGATTAAATTAGAATTTACTAGGTTAGAATGTCCATCATATGGACTCTGCCTAAAAAGGCACTATGGGGACAGCAAAGGCTTTAGCCAGAATGTGAACACTTCAGTAAAAGATATGGATGCCATCCCTGGCAAAGCAGGAAGACTTGTTAACCATCTCAAACCAAGCTGGCAAATACTGAACCCCCCCTAGAATGACACCATCTACAGAGCCAATTATCTTTTCTTTGTATTTTGGAATCATTTTGGGGGATGCAAAGTACCACTCAGAACCAGTGTTTTTCCTGCCTCAGACACATGCATAGCAAGCTCAATAATATCCTTCTGCACGTCCTTCTGGGTAGACTGTCTAAGGTCATTTACCCCAATGTGTGCCACTATCAATGTGTGCCACTATCAGGTCATAATCATATTTGTCAGGGTGCAGAGATCTAAGTGCCCTTTTTATATCCTGGATTTTGGCTCCAGAAAGACAGTTAAGTGTCACCCTATTCCTATCCAGCCTGGTGAGCATAGTCTCCATATGCCTTACAATGGTCATCTATTACTAAAACATTACTATGGTTTGATGCAGTCTCAGTGGGTGTAAGGCCTTGGAGTCTGCACCCTTGTGACTCTTGGAGGTATGTGTCTTAGAGGTGAGTGTGAAGGCTGCAGGAGGTTGTGTTGCTGGGGATACTAGTGCCTAAGGTTTCTTAGTCTTTAGCCTTGGAGGCTTAGGCCGTGTTCTCTTAACAACCTGACCATAAGCTGGTTTAGTGGAAGTGCTCTGTGATGTATGCATATATGTGTTGTGTTTACTGAATGTGTTCTGAGGTGAGAAGGTAGCCTCCAAGTTAAGTAAATACTTACACCTTTCACATACTGAATCATTGTGCAGCAGCAATAAATAAAGAGTTTTCGGTAAGCATGAGGCAGTTACCACACTGTCTCAAAATATCTAATGCTATAAGGCAGTTACAGAAGAGGGAACAGCTGACTGAGATTCCATACTGTCCAGCACAGATGAAGCGGTATAGGACAGGTTAACAAGAAGATAACTGACTGGGTTAGGAAAAGGTGATAAAGTAGGATATGACTAAAGGATAATAGAATGAGCTGCGACTACTGTTGTAGTTGCAATATGCAAAAAAAGAATTGTAAAAGAGGAAGAGTATGAAGGGTCAAAAGGAAATAAGTAACAGAGGCAAATTCAACTAAATAATTTCACCCAACAGGTTTCTACCTGGTCTGTAAAAACAATGAAGAATGCATGGTCCACCTTAATGGATCTGGATATAGTAACTGTAACAGCTATAGGTAATCTAAATGAGTAATTTTAAGTACAGTAACATTACAACAGTCAGTCAGGTAATAAACGTTATATATCATAAGGAAACCTTGTGCTCTCCTCTGTGGTACTGTAAAGCAATGGGTATAAATACTTCAGTACTATAGTAATTAGAACAAACAGAACCTCCACAGTGCCAATGATCAAAAAGGTGCAGTCAGTTACTGAGAAAATAAGTTAATTTGTTTTTATATATCTAGTGTGAGCAAAAGACAACACTGCAGCATTTTCTTAAATGATGCCAGTAGAACATTTCCAAAGTAACAATGCACAATTGTGCAGTATTATTTAAATTTAATACCACTACAGTCAGCAAATCAAAAGTGAACAGCAGTACAATACCAAGGAGCAAATATTCTGTGCTATTTAAACCCAACAACACAAGTCCAGAATAAAGTATTAATTTCAACAAGGTGTTCACGAGAAGTGCAGTTAGTAAGTTAATAAGAGACAATGATTTTACTGAATAAAATAAGACAGCATAAAATTCAGCCACAGTAGTACAAGAAGGTTGTGAAAAAGGAGGCACTGAAATTTATGCAGAACAAAGGTGAGAGGTTCCCTTACTGGTTGTTGACTAGGCTCCCTTGTTTAATACCTAATAGGATGCATAGCTGGTTTCAGGCACCAGTGTACGATGAGGTCACTGGAGGCCCTTTGGTCCTGGGGGCCCCCAACCAAAGAAAGTTATTTTATTTTGACATTTCAGAACATGTCCGTCAAACCAGCTAAAGCTATTTCAGCAACCATATGCATTTAATAAACCGGGGGAGGGCGTAATAATAACTCGTATTTTTATCGCCTTTAAAATTCAAAGATTTATCTGGTTATCATACCTGTGTTTTGTAACAGGCTTCACAATTCCATTAAATATTTTACCACTGACATAGAGCCTCTGACTTAGTTAGGTCCTGCTAGTGGACATTCTCTCCACTAAAACTAACAACATAGACAGCTTTAGGTACCTTCAATACCTGTGTTTGCACCAAAGGGGGAGCTTAATCATATATGACTACGTGGGGGGCCCACAAAAGCTGCTGCTGGTTGGGGAAAAAATGAAGAAAAGATGATTATGTACTTTAACCTGAACGGAGCTGTGATATGACCCTGTTAGTATAAAGATGATTATGTACTTTAACCTGAACGGAGCTGTGATATGACCCTGTTAGTATACAGATGATTATGTACTTTAACCTGAACGGAGCTGTGATATGACCCTGTTAGTATAAAGATGATTATGTACTTTAACCTGAACGGAGCTGTGATATGACCCTGTTAGTATACAGATGATTATGTACTTTAACCTGAACGGAGCTGTGATATGACCCTGTTAGTATAAAGATGATTATGTGCTTTAACCTGAACGGAGCTGTGATATGACCCTGTTAGTATAAAGATGATTATGTACTTTAACCTGAACGGAGCTGTGATATGACCCTGTTAGTATAAAGATGATTATGTGCTTTAACCTGAACGGAGCTGTGATATGACCCTGTTAGTATAAAGATGATTATGTACTTTAACCTGAACGGAGCTGTGATATGACCCTGTTAGTATAAAGATGATTATGTACTTTAACCTGAACGGAGCTGTGATATGACCCTGTTAGTATAAAGATGATTATGTACTTTAACCTGAACGGAGCTGTGATATGACCCTGTTAGTATAAAGATGATTATGTACTTTAACCTGAACGGAGCT
Source organism: Protopterus annectens (assembly GCF_019279795.1). Classification (NCBI taxonomy): domain Eukaryota; kingdom Metazoa; phylum Chordata; order Ceratodontiformes; family Protopteridae; genus Protopterus; species Protopterus annectens. Next base: position 1,244,995,261 of record NC_056747.1, on the reverse strand, counting down.
GTGATATGACCCTGTTAGTATAAAGATGATTATGTACTTTAACCTGAACGGAGCTGTGATATGACCCTGTTTGTATAAAGATGAGTATGCACTTTAACCTGAACGGAGCTGTGATATGACCCTGTTTGTATAAAGATGAGTATGCACTTTAACCTGAATGGAGCTGTGATATGACCCTGTTAGTATAAAGATGATTATGAGCATGAGCAAGGCAAGCACCAGAGATCAGTAGCCCAGATTGACTGATCTCAGTGCATACCCTGGATTCTGAAAAGAGCTGATGCTTCTGATCTTCAGGGATGGTTTTCTCTTTCAGGGTGTTTTATAAATACTGCCAGAGTACCAAGTACTATAACTCTCAACTTCTTTGCTCAAGAATTCTGGGTAAAGCCAAAAATAATAGCAGAATAAAGGCTCAAAGTAAAAAATACATTTTAAATATATTTTCTAATGCATTTAAAAAGTTACTAGAATAACACAATTTGTATCAACATATATTTTTTGGACAATGACAAGTATAAAATTCTGATTTCTGGATTAATTGACTTTCTGTTATCCTGAATGATTTACCAGAAAATAAAATGTTTTACAAAGGAGAGAGTAAAATTATGAGGCAAAATCAGGGAAGGTCTGTGAAATCAGGGACAATGACAGATATGCATTATTCCTTAATGAGGTAAATAAAAATGACTTATCCTGCTGCTGCTTAATGACTGCCAAATAGCTGTCACTGATCTGGTGTGGCAGTACCAGTGTTGCACAATGTATTGCTATTTGCTAAAATAATTATAAAACTAGTACTACAATGGTTTATGCTTTTGTATGTGTGACGCCCATGCCCTGGCCCAGCAATCAAGAAGCCTCAATCCTCACTAGTAACACCAGTGAGGGGCATCTCATATAGGAGGACAGGATAATAAATGCACACAGTAAAGTGCAATTTCCCTTAAGAGCACACAGAGATCACATTCAGTCCGGGGCTGGTCGCTCCCTTGCTCTCCAGGTCCCCAATAAGACTCCCCACTGGCACAGCTATAGGGTCCATATCTCAGCCTAGTGGGCAAGCTAAAACCCCCAGCACCCTCTCTGTCCAACCAGTGCTTCATGTCCCTGCCCAAGTAGTACACACACACACACACACACACACACACACACACACACACACACACACACACACACACACACACACACACACACACACACACACACACTTTGAGAAGAGTTTATACAACCACACAGACACTCCTGGGGAAGGCTGACACAGGTTCTCCAGCTATGCCCCTTTTTCCCAGACTATATGGTAGTATCAGGTGCCACCGCCCACTAATATTTATCAGCCATTCAAAGGCCCTTAAAAGGGTGTCTAATTATTACTGTGCAATATTATTATCCAATTGGTAACTGTAACTAAACAGTCAAGGCTTATTAGAGTGATCTGGTACAGGATCACTATATACATGCAATGTACTCTAGAGTTTAATTTATCTCTACACAAAACAGCCACAGTTAAAAGGATTTAAAATATTTAATAATAAATAATTAAAAACACAAGACAACACTTTTTACTACACAGTGCTAGTCAAGAGTTCAGAAATCACAGAGAAATACTTAAAATAATTCAGTAGTATAGTTCTGACATCACAGGAAAACACTTAGTCTAATCTTTCTGGTTTCTAGTGATTTCTAAGAGAAAACACTAATCTAAGATAAAACTTACATATAGAACAAAGGTAGTGCTGAATTGGATGGTCAAAACAAAAATGCTCAATGCTCTCTGATTCTCTCTGTTTTTAAAATCACATTCCTGATTCACATTACATCATTCTTCACACTTCCCTGGGTTCCCAGGCTAACAGAAACTGCATTTACATTCTTCACCTCTGGGCAGAAACCAGAGCAATAAAGGATATTTATGCATGCAAGTTTTGGCCATTAACTCTGGCCTTAACACAATAGCAAGAATTCCTTCATCAAGACTGGCTGGAGCCGTGTTTACATCAAAGTGTCACAACATGCTTTACTTGGTCAGTAGAGTGCACTGTTGTTATATTATTTCCAGTTCCACATGTAAAACTATTTTTACCATTTAAGATAACAAGCCTGTGTCTTAGATTAATATTTACAAATTACAGAATTATCTATAAAATTCTATCTAGCTAGGCTGGCAGCCTTCACAGTGTGTATAAAAGTATCACTGATTTTTATCAGTACACACACCCAATATTGCCAGAACACATACTTTACTCTTGGGTAGCAGTAAATAATGCAATTAACAGTTAATTATATTTCAAAAGTTAGGCATAAAGTATCTCACAGAACATTCAGACACTTAGATCTTCTAGAAGTCTGATCGCCCCCACTCCCCAGAATGTTTAAATGGAATTTGATATGGACTTTGAGGTGGCCTCTGCTTTCAGACCCCCAAAATGCTAACACTGGCTCTGTAGGAAAAAGACCGGCACATGCAGTTCTGCTTGTGCATTATCACACTAAACTGCACAAGCTTCCTCGTATTTAAAGCCTGCGAGGTTCCACCGCTGCAAAAGTCAGCCAATCAAAATGCAGCCAACACCGCAGAAATTGGCCAATCAAAATCAAGCACTCAAATCCCTCACTGGAACTCAAGCTCATGTAACTGTCACATGGAAGCCTCTGCTCTCACCAAAGGCTGGAACACTGCAGACCCAGTCCTAGGAAGGCAATGAAGTCCTTGCAGTGGGATGAATTTGCAGGAACCCAGATGTTAAGGGCTTTGTAGTCTTCTCCTTCTCTGTAGTCTTCTTGTCTTCAGAGTAGCCCAGCAATAAAGACCACGTGTGTGTGTAGAAGGTTTAGGATACATTAAGATGTAAACAATACATGATCCCATGTATTATGCCACATAAAAGTATGCAGGTATACTATCCCTTAAGTGGATACAAACCCTGCATCTACTGCATCGTCATTCAGTACAGACTCCATTAACTCATAAAGCCATAAAAGCAATTATGTATAAAGTAATTTCTAAATTCACAAATGTACAATTTGTTAAGTGAATGCCTTCCATGAGCAACCTATGGCTAAGTCTTTACACATGCAGAATCATTTTTTGAATTTTTGCCAGAGGATGGGAACTATCATTCTCTAAGGGTCATTTATGACCAGCACCACTGCACAATGCTGTGCAAAGAATGAAGAAAAATAAAATTCATTGTAGAGTTTTT
>NC_056747.1:1244784558-1244987058 GCF_019279795.1 Protopterus annectens | reverse complement strand
TCTACTATTTACAGTATGATGTTTTTGTCCATCCTATAGTAGTCTACTATTTCAATTTCATGGAGCTCATGGTAGGTCTTACATGGCCTGAAAACCCTATACCTGGCAACACCATCATATTAGCACCTTCTATCAGAATTTTTTGTAGCTATAAGTCTACAATTACTGTGGCAACCCCTAACATTTTTTAAGTTTTTCTATAGCTGTATCCTAGCATATGGTCGAATTCAATGCTAAAATGAGCTTGATATGTTGTGCATGTATTTTATACAATTCTGAATCTCTCCACTTTGTTTTTTTTCCCTTCGTTAGCATACAGCATGGCTTATTATATGGTCATTAGCATATAATTCTGTTACCCCTTGTTTTCTGTTCATCCATGACATGTACTGCTGCTTTCTGAATCACAAACTCCCTGCTCGCTACTGCATGCTGCGCACATGAGCTTAGCATGATGAGCAGATGGTCATGAATCCCGGTCTTGAATTTTTTTTCTTAGTAAGTGTAAAAATCTGTCTGCATCAACTCTGCTATATAACATATGTAGTAATGGAAGGCAAATTATTGGTCTATAGTTCTTACGATGGTTTGCAGGTTTATTTTTAAGAAGGGGTATAGTTTTTCCTGTTAACCACAATGGTGTTCAGTTCAGTTCAGAATGTGCATATAAATAATTTGCAATCAAAACTAAAGCATTGTACAAAGATGTTAACCCCGTTAGTCATAAGCTGGGTGCTATATCTGGACCTGGGGGATCCCAGTTAGGAGCTTTTCTTAATTTTTCTCAGTTTCTCTGACCGTTGTATCATTCCATTTCATATTGTACCATTTACTTTTTTTTACTTTGTTTATCCATTCAATATCGCTGTTATGCTCACCAGGATCTCCATAACTACTACTACAAAACATATCGATATATTTACTGATCTCTAGTTTTTTAGCTGATGTTATTATTGCTGTTGTTATATTTCCTAAATTCCTGTAAAATGTCTGGCTCATAAATGCATTGCTTTCTTTGCTTTTGTCTTTCACATTTTGCTATATGTCCTCAAAGTTTTACTGTTTGTGCTAACATTTTTACTTTATTATTGGAGATGGCTTAAGCTAAATCCTGATCCGTTTTGATGTTGTGTTGCTTTTATCTTTCCTTGTGAGAGTTTTTGCTCTATTCCCCTTTCTGTTGTCTTCTAGTAGTGATACTTCTTGTCTTAGTTGCTTTATAGTTCTCTCTGTTCGTCGTTTCCATGGCGGCATTCTACTTATTCCCGTTCTGTACTTTATTACTCATCATTTTGTGGTAGCACCTTTTTACTGTTATTAATTCAGCTGTACAATAGCTATTCTGCTTATTTCTGTTGTATCACATGAATCTCGGTTCATGGTTCCAGTTACTGTGTTCATCTGTTTTATTAGTCTTCTAACATTTTGTGTTAATAATTTTCTGTAGTCTGCTTCTCTCATCTATCTTAAGATATCTGTCCATTTCTATTAAATCAAACAGGTCTTCCTTAGATCAATCTCTTCTTGGCTCAGAATGTCCTCTTTCTTTTCCTTTTTCAATTCTTTCACTTGTTCTTGAATAAATCTCTTGCAAAGGATTATAACATTTTACTTTGTGGTGTATCTTTTTCTAATAGCGTCTTGCTTTATCTGCTGTACCATTTTTCTTAGGATTTATTGACGCATCAAGTTGTGATGTTGAAGTGACACTCTGACCCCATGTGCAAAAATGGGAAAAGCAAGTTGTAGGTATAGAGATGTTTGGATATCACCTGTACTGGAGTCTCCACACTAAACCTTTCATTTGTGATTTGGTCCCTCCAATTACCATCTGTCTGACTTTTACATCACTAAGCTTTTTCCTTCTCGATGCATTCTATTTTTGTGCAGTTATTCTTTTTATTGTAAAATTTACTATGCTTCAATGCCTTTGCTCATCTATAATCAAACATCTTTGAAGTTGCAGTGGTCATGTTGATTAATGCAGCTTTCTTTTCTGCATAAATATCGCACCAGTATCACTGAATCAATCCATATAATGTGCGGATCAGTTGGCATCTCTACAATCAGTGAAAGCTCTATTCAGTAATGTCAGCCTCAGTGTAGCTCTGAAGCCTTGACATCTGGATGGCTAGCAGATGATAAGACGGAAGGCTGAAGGCAGCTGACTGACAACATTAAAATTAAAGTGGCACACAAAATAACTCAATATAAAATACACACATTTTGCAACATAAACACATGCATTTCCCATTTTTATATTTTTGTTTTTCTTCATACAAACTGACTTGCCAAAATGCACCCCCCCCCATCATGGTGATAAGAAAATGAATAACTTGGATTCATTTATAATATATTACCTGTCAGTTAGATAGTTTATCTTGAAATAAACTTTTAATTTTCCCTTTCAGTTTGAAATAAATAAGCATGTGGCTTAATATGCCTAAAGGAATGTTACTGAACACTGTGCATATTAGTTTATTGTCACAGATAACATAACTCTGATACACACTGTAGTGCAGGGCACAGTGTGAACTGTTTTTTAGTTATAACAGTGCTGGTATGGTGGATCTGACTAAAAATATATATACACGTAAGCAAAAGTGAGCTGTAAATTCATTTTAGTTTAAGCCATGACTCCAGCATTCTTTTGAATAAAGATAGTGCATAATATACTATGTGCCAACATCAGTCATTGTACTCTACTTCCTGAATTTTTTTTCCATCTACCCATCTAAGTCTCGCCAATATCCTGTGGATCTATTTGTAACCCTATCCTACCAAGTGTAGCACCTCATTAGTCAGGAGTCCCTCCTTTCAGTGGGGAATTAATATTTTACTATTGGAGTAGTAAGTGATGAAAGACAAGCTTCATATGGCCATCTTCCATAGCTGATTTGGACTATTATTTTTTTTCATAGATTCATACTAAGCTAACTGCCCTTGTGAGCCATTTTAAGCTTAGCTAATTATCCCTTGTGAGACTCAAACCCTGCACTTTGTGTTGGTAAGGCAAACACCTTAACCATTAGGCCACCTCCCAATTTCTGCTTTTATCGTTGAGGTTAAACACCAATTTAAACTAATTAGTGTGTGCTTTTATTAAATGAACTTGCTTTTCTGCAAAATTAGGTCATACCTGAAAATGGGCCCAAAGAGATCCTACCCACTCAACTGTGAAAATATAATAAGGATATTAGATTAATATGTTTTTCCTTGCTACTATACTGTCTAAGCTGATTTTCTAGACAGACCTAACATTTTCCTACAGCAAATGATACTTCCATTTTGCTGAAACTGCACAATACAAATGTTTAAAACTGTTGGAAAATGAAATGTCATTTAAAAGGAACCATCCATTTAAATGTATTACTGTTTTTACCTCTAACTTCTCCTGTCTTCTTTATGAAGTATGTTAAAGTGTCCTTACTTACCCCAGTTTACCTCCAGGGGGCAGACAGATGATACAGGGAACTTCCTCCATTGACAGTGTTGCAGCTAAGATGCCTATTCTGTCTCTCTAGCACAGCAGTAGTATACCCGTGGCTTCAAGAATAAGGCACCAAACAGCTGGTCAAGCGATAGGGACACCTTTCCAAATCAGGAAAGGAGAATCAGGCAATAACCAAAAGGCAAGGCTTTATTCTGCTTATTTATGTACTCATCTGGTAACCTGGTAAATTCATTAATCCAATCTTGACCTCATTCATTCATGGCCAATATTATTATTTGTAGTAAATTAGAGATCGCTGCCCAATATACCATGAAAGTTTTCCTTACTCTTCTATGAAAATTTGATGACAGATTGTTACCATTGTACTGAAACACCATCAACTAAGGGCAGATGTGATCAATGTTCAGCATGTCTTCTGAAGTACACTACCTAAGTGATAAAATACTTCCCACTCCTGCATCTCACACTACAATGGCAGCACTCCAACATGAACTCAGGTGCCAGATATTAAGAGAGAACTCAGAACCTTTTGATCTTACAGCATCAAAACAAGCATGCAAGCAAGTGCCATGGCACATAAAGCAACGCAGGTGTCTGAGAGGGAGGAGGGGAGGACATGTATCTAGGAGCATGCAACACAGTATGATTTCCCTGGTGGGGACTGTGGAAACTATTAAAGACTGCTTCCATGCATGGGTGGGGTGACGTGCTGATGTCAGACCTTTGCAGAAGTGAGGGAGCAGTTCAGATCACCTACTGCACATAATGTCCTAGAGCATTGCTAGGCATGCACAAGGGATAACCACCAATGAGGAAACCCAAAGGTCTTCGCCCAAACATATGAAAATACAGCTTTGGGATTTCACGACAAAAAACAAAATTTATTCACCACAGCAAACTCATTGTAAAAAATTCATGCACAACAAAAAACAAAATTTATTCACCACAGAAAACTCCTAGTAAAAAAATGTATGCACAAGGGATGGGTTAAAGTAGAAAACCTCATGACAGCAATATGACACTGTCCAAAGATGCCTCAGACTCCTCACTAGTCCCAATCTGTACCAGAAAGTGTCCAGGGGCTTAAGCAAGGATAGGCAGATCTAGTTAAAGAGGAGAGACACTGAGGTCAGCCAGTGGTTTCCTGTGTGGAGAAAAGAAGCTTGCAACCTGCTAATCCATTGTCATCATACTGAGTCATTGACACTGTATCTGGGGTTCATGTCTTCTCTAAGAATACAGAAGCACAAGGCTTGCAAAAGAATAGCATGTGCAGGAGTGCATATATCCTGCCATGACAGGACTGCATTCCATTCCTTCCCTAATAACTAAGAAGGAATGGTGGTAAGGGGAAGTGCCACTTTCTTAAAGGTTGAAATGCGAAGGGGCAAACTCTACAGCTTCAGAAATGAATAATTCTTTGGACGTATTTTGGATGGGGTGTGGGGGTGATACCTTCAACCTTCATACACACCATGAGGACAGACTGCTCATCCTCAGAGGTTCGTTTGGGGTAGGACCCAGACCTGTAGTTTCACCTGGGAAATCTGTTAGGAAAGTGAAGCAAAAAGAAAAATACACTATTTCTATAGTCTTATTTTATCTTCATAGTTAAGCTGACTGGAAAGCATGATCCAATTTTTATCTATGACCTAATTATAAAGAAAAAAAACATTTAATAAGAGCACACAATAATTATTTTAAATTATTATAAATAATAATGATTAATGGTTTTAATTAATAATGTTAAGTAAAAATTAATATTTAATATGGTTTTAAAATATTCTGTGAATTTGCAATAAAAGTTCAAATGTATAAACACAGGCCATCAGCAAATTAATGGCACAGTGCAGTTAATAAATTAAGAGAAAGCACTAAGTAGTCTGAAAGTAAGTTGGCACAGGAGAGACAGACAGAAAGAGAGAGAGACTTCAATGTGTAATGATAACACACTTTAAGATTTTTTACACATATCTGACACATGCTTCCATGAAAAGGATGTGATGACAATTACGTGTGTTATCTTTGACACTGTAACATAGGAAGCATCGAACTGTTAGGTGTACCATAAAGACTAAGCCAAGCTTGGCATCTAGTTTTACTCCTGCCATTAAGGACCAAGCTTGAACTGCTTTAGTAAATATGTTCTATTAAACTGCTAGATGACCGTGGGCCTTTCAGCACCAGCATACTCTGCTGCATGGTAAAAGAACTTCACTGTGCGTTGATGCTTGTCTTATATTTTGCCTCATGTGAACCAATAACATAGTTATTTTATTCAACAACACAGAAGCAACAGAAACAAAAGGTCAACAGTTTTCAAACAGCAATCCAAGTGAGTCACTTATGAAGAGTTGCTGTGTCTTATGTCTGTCACATTCGGTGATTTAAGCCGTCATGGTTATGTGCAACAATTCACAGCTTGTACTCTTCTATTGTTGTGACAGAGTAACCATCAGTGGGGTAAAATAGAGCTCAGTTTGAAACTACAAAAGGAAAGCCTGCTCCTTTTCAATGACTAATTACATTCTTGTGGAGGCAATTGCATTTTTCCAATCACACAGCTCTCGCTTCTGAGCTGCTGAGTTTTGAAGGGAGGTCACTTAAACCTTGTCAGCTCTTAATGACTCAGAAAATAACATCATTTTGTTCTGCTTACATAAAGCAATAAAATGCCACTGAAAATAGTGCTATAATTCTGAGTATTAGTAACAGCAGTAAGAATGAGTGAAAGACAACAATTCCTGCTTATTTAAAATGCCTTCCCCTTGTAGGCTTCCATTTGTGGTCAGACATTTCAAAGAAATACACGTGTGAGACTGAAGCAACAAGCAATGTGCTGGTTAAGGCAAATGTAATTGGTGCTGTTTAGAAATGCAAAGTTTTGAGATATTTTGCTTAGGCATTGCTGTTTTTTCATAACTTAAAGCAGTTACATCATAAAATGGCTCTAGCTGTAGCTGTGACTTCATCAGATACCTTACTGGCATTTAAGCATAAATGAACATTTCTTTCTAATAAACTATAAGGAATGAACTACTATGTATATGTTGCAACTGCAGAACTGTCTTTTAAAAGTCGTTTTTATTGACTTTTTTATTTCATTTTCTATAAACTGTTACCCTTTATAATTAAATCCTGTCCCCCGGATTCACGAATCCTCCGTGTAAGACTTAATAAGTCTTACTCGGAGTCTGCAGTTGAACGGTATGACATCAGTGTGCCATGAATATGCATGAGGGCACGCTGACTCAACCGTAAGTCCTACACAGACCATGTAAGAAAGCAGGGGGCATGTCCGACTGCCAAGCAGTCTAAATGTCCATGCCCCTGCAAGTGTTTAAAATAAAAGCAAATAAACAAGAGCGAGTCCGCTCAAATGTCCCTGCACCCACACCTCACTGTCTGATATTGTAAACCTCCATCACAGTTCTAAAACGCATAACATTTAATTTTTTTTAAATTCCCAAAATAGCTGCCAGTATTTGCTCGTGTGTGCGCGGGTGTGCCCATTGCTTAGCTACAGTTAGCAATTCTGACATGGAAGAGCATAAGAAAGAATATTTATGCAAATCACATGCAATAGTGTAATGGTAGAGTGTTTGCACAAAGAAGAAACATTCGCGGTTCGAGTCCCACCACTCCCTTTCGTATTTATTTTTAAATCAGTATATGGAATAATACCTAACATATATGTTTAAACATAACTAAAAAGCAGTGAAATGGCCAGTGTATCAGTGAAAAAAATAAATATTTTAAAGGATCCCAATATAAAATTGCCTGCAGTTAAGCAGCGCTTCACCCAGCCCAATAGAGTTGCCCATAGTTCAATAGCGCTTTACCCAGCGCAATAGAGTTGCCCATAGTTTAACAGCACTTTACCCAGTGCAATGTGTTTGCACGGACGTGCGCGCCGCCCCAACCAGGGCACCATAGGGCACCGAGGAGCAACGTTGAGCAAAGTTGCTTAAATGCAGCCACACCCCCTAGCCTGTCTGGACAGTATGAAAATAAAATGAATGACAAGGTTCGAACCCAGAGCATCAGAAGCAAAGTATAGAACCACTAAGCCATGACAACATAGGGGAAACAGCCACTGTTAACATTCATATACTTACTAATGGTAGTTTAACCATTACTAAGCAGGTCTGCAGCCAGCTGAGAATTTTACAAAACGGCCAATCACAAAAAAGTGCGGTAAATGGGGCATATTTAAGCCCCACAGGCGGGAATACACGCCATAACTGATTGTAGCTCACATCTGCAATTAGAATGTCTGGTGTCGGAGAGGGAACACACTTCCGAGCGCAGCGTTGGGGCATCGAGGAGTCGAAATACATGGTTTGGCTCCTTGTCCACCATCATGAGTCAAGACTCTTGCAGGGCCAGTTCCAAGAGACGGAGTACAAGGCAGAGGCTGGGAACCGGTTAGCTCGTGACCTCACCAGTGCCACAGGCATTCCTCGGACTGGTGAGCAGGTCCGTCACCACCATGCAGACCTGAAGAGACGAAAGCAGGACCACCTGAACCAATGGATACAGGAGGCCCATGGGATGCGGGATGCCCCACAACTGAGTATGTAGCCATGGAATGCAGTATGTAAGAACTGATAATGGAGTATGTATAATGGATAGGTATGTCTCAATATCCCTTCATTTACTTTACAGCTGCAGGTGACCGTGCTGCGAATCAGCAAGCCTATGCTGATAGGCTGTTAAGGCTGTGCCACCAGGCAGATTAGTGATTATTCTGCATATATTATTATATAAAATATGGGAGAGAGCATGAAAGAAAGTGTTGTAGTCCAATAATACAGCCATAAAATTGCCTGAATAAGTCCTCTGCATGTACTGTCAGATAAAAATGTCAGAGAGGCAGAAAAAGAGTGCAGTAACCCATTAAGAAAGGTAACATATGTCATATAAAATAAGTGAGTGAGCCTTAAAAAAGAGTGTTCTAACCCATTAATAAAGGTACAATATGTCTTGAACATGTCTGCCATATACACCGTTAAAACAAATAAAGGGGTGAGCCTGTGGAAAAGTGTGTAATGTCATTAATAAAGGTCTAAAACCCGGAGTGTGTCTGTGTCACATAGTTTGAAATGTTGTTGTACCCTTGCATTATACAAATAGTACTGTTTGAAAAGGTGCTGGCAACCCAGAGTTGTGCAGTCCCATATAAAGTGGGTGATGGAACTGCTAGTAGCTGTGAAACATATATACAGTCCACAACAGTCAGTTACTGGCTGGCATGAATAAGTAAATCTGGCACACGTGTAGCATGTTATTTTTCCCCAGAAATGTGACTGTGTGTCAAGAAATGCAGGGTTCTGTACAAATCGAAGTGAAAATGTCATGTGAAAACATCCCAGATATGTAGATAAAGAAATATAAATGCAATCAAGAAATATGTAGCAGTAACATCTGCATCCTGGACAGTTAGTATGTCAGATATAGGTCAGGCATATATTGAACTAGCCAAACCCATTACACAACCTAATGTATGGTGGCAAGTGTAATAATACATGTAGGGGATATACACTTGCAGTCACTAGGAATGTAGTGTAGATGAAAAGGTAATTATAAGATGTTAACTGAGGTTTTTTCTACACCCTACTGTATGTGCATAAACCATGCAGTTCCACACCTCAATGGGTATGTGTAATCCTAAATATTTGTTGGGACATGTGTCCTATTGTTCTATAAATATTTGCATTCACGTTGATGCATGTGCCCTGTTTAAACACCACAATCATGGTGGCCTGTTGCTACCAAACATCCCTGCATGCTGTTGGAATATCCACTGTGGTTCAATATATGCATGTGTTATGCTTGCTGTTCAACTGTTGTAACCCTGGTGTGTTGGGTTAATGGGAATATTACTGCATGCTATTACAACTAATCTGGAATGCTGTTTTTCTTATGTTGTAATTAAACACACCTAATCACAGAACGTATGGGAAGGCCGGTCCCAGTGGACCCACCTGTCCCTCCTCAGCTGGCGAGTGCATCTGGCACCAGCAGGTCCGGTGCCCAGCCCAGGCTCCCCTCCTCCATTGGTCCTGTGCCACCTTCGGGTGGAAGTGCTGCAGGGGATGGGGCTCATCCCCCCCGTGCAAGCGTGGGCTGAGAAGGGCCACCTGTCACCCTTCAAAGGGACCGGGTTGTGGTGCATAGGGAGATCCAGTGTTCAGTCGCTGATCCCCTATGCCAGCTCAAGGCAAGAGTGGCGCATCTCACGGGTGAGACTGCCCATCCTATGCAGCCCGCGCACAGGCATCCTCGGGGCTGTGAAGGTTCAGTGGTGACTGCCCATGGGTGGGGATCTCAGTTCCACTGTTACCATCTGTGGGCTCATGGGCTTGCGATTTCCAAACATCCGACCCCGTCAATTGTGTTCACCCACCCCTTGTGTCATACACCACCCCTGTATGCATCTTGTCTGTCTTGTCTGTTTACCTTCCCAACCTACCTCCCCGGACATGCCTGCTTCCTCTACCTCATTTCCCACTCTCACCTGGAAAAAAAAAAGGGCAATCTGTACCCACAAACAAATTACTCCCCATACATAGCTGCCCATTTCGCACACATGTCCATTGGACATGTAAGCTGATAATTAGAATTGGCAGTACAACATACTTTGTTGTCCTCACCCCTCTCCCAGGGGTGGAAGGTTTCAAATTTCACTCCAAATTCATTGCATATGCACAGCTGTTGCTGTTAAAGAAATGGGCAGCTATGGACTTTCCCTACACCTGTCCTGCACATCCCAAGCTTCTTTACCTACTGTCTGTCCCCCTTTGTGCCCCCTTTTTCACCACTTTCCTATCTCCCCATTTTCTTTTCTTTAAAAGAAATTAGCGTGGAGGTTAGCAGGAGTAAGCACTTTTAAGCAGTAGTAAGCGGGTTTTAGCGAGTGTGAGCATGTGTGCGCATGGCTAAGTGTTGCTAAGCGTCACGCAATCCCGCTTACAACTGCTTAAAAGTGCCTTAGTCACTCTAAGGCAGGGCCCTTGCTCTGCTGAGCAGCAAAAGAAAAAACCTTTGCCAGTCTCGAACCTCAGACCATCAATACAATAGACTGCATGAATTACCACTAAGCCACAGCAGTTATACAAATAACTTGGTTCTGAAATAAATATATCATGCATTACAATGAGGGAATGTAAATGGAAATTAGGAATGGTATAACACAAATCCTTTTCTGTGGGTCTTTAGCAGCAGTGGTTGTGGAATTGCATGACATGACTGTGAAAGGAGAACCAGCCATCCTAGCAGGGAATAATGTTACAGTAGCACCTTACAAACACCACACAGTATCAGACCAGGATAAATACTGGCCACAGGAATACAGTACAATAAACACATTTGTATGGCAGTTAATTGTGTAAGTGAGTAAAAAGTACATACTCCCATGTATCCTGTGTTAGCATTTGGAGGGGTGCGTACATGTCTACACTGAGATGTGTGTACTGGAAGCAGCAACATTCAGGTTTGAGTACAACATGCATATAACTGGCTACAACCCTAGCATCAGATAAGAGACATATACCAACCTTCAGACTGACACAACGGTGTCCAGAGCAAACAAGCATGGGCCTCACCTTGAAAATCTGAAAGGGCTACGCCTGCCTAACTTAGCATTTTATAGCAGCAATGGGCTGCAATCACAGTGAGTAATGCAATCACCAAACAGCAGGCTGCATGCAATTACTGAATGGTGGGCAGCAATTGGTGCAGAGGCTGTCACATGCACAAGTGCAGATACCTAGAAAAGCAGGCTGTACCTACAGTCCACACATGCAATTATATCATTGCAGGTGCTGTGAGATAGAGAGTGAGAGAGAGAGAGAGACACGGACACAGACACAGACTGAGACAGAGACAGAACAGAGTGAGAAACTGAGACAGAAAATTAAATAGCGGGCGAAAACCCAAAATAAACCATCAATAAAAAAAAAAACTACAAAACCATAACACACAGAGCAGGGAAATGCAAAGATAAGGTATGTAACTCACATTTTATTTATTTATTTTATTTTACATTTGTTGACCGGGCTAGTCTAGTTGGATACATGTCCATTTTCAGTAGAGGCCCGGGGAGAAAAGCTCCAAAAAAAAAAAAATCATGTATGTGTTGGCATGTTGTAGATGTTCCTGAAGAGTACTCTACACACTGCAAATCATCCATGTGTGGCAGCAGTATATATCTATCTGTATCTGCACATGTGCATAGGGCAAGGGACATACTGCAACTGTTAGTGAAGGGTGGACAGATATCTGTCAGTGAAGGTTGATATGTGTATATATCCATGTAGGTCGTAGTGCGTGGCCTAGAAAACAGCATGCAGTGCGCAGGAGCAGCCTTAGGTCAACTGGTGCCCTAGGCAAAAGGGCTCCACAGCTCCCCCTATCACACTTCCTGGTGCTCCCATCATTGTCTTACTATACCACATAAATAGTGGAAAAGCACCCCTGCTAGAGCGGCGGCTGCCCAGTTGGCCTATGCCTAAGGCCAGCTATGGTAATGTTGATATATGTCATGTGGTGGTTAAATGCTGTGGGACAGATTTGTCAGATCTGCTGTGTTACAGCCAGTGATGCCTGCTAATGCTACAAGGGCTGAGGACACTCACATGCATTCTGCACAACACTGTGCGATTTAATCACATACCTGTACATCCCACAACTGTCGCATAAGTGATATCCCCACCATGAAAGGTGGACTGTACATGTGCCTATATGTACATCCATGTGTACAGCAATGGATGTGTACATGTATGTGTATAGATATGCATATATGTAATATATATATATATATATATATATATATATATATATATATATATATATATATAGAGTGAGAGAGAGAGAGAGACAGAGAGACACGGGGTCATATGTACCGCAGCAGGTGTGTGATGACCAAGGCATGGACTGTAGACAAGTGTTGATACTGCAGTGCCATACCACCTTCACAAAACAGTGTACCCATTAACTACCACATAGGTAGAGATCTACCTAACAGTGAAGATGTGATAAGGGAACATGGGACACAGGTGGACAGTAGCCTCCACTTTGATGAAGACAGTGCCACACTACACCTGTAATCTGTCTGTGTGGTATGAGTCATGACAACAGGTGTGTCATCTATAGAAGTATAGGGTAGAGTTCCCCTCTACTCATCACAATGCCCTGTGTGGTATGTACTTCACATGACAACTACAGCAGGTGAACAGGCCACAGACAGACCTCCCAAAGGGTAATACTGGCCGCAAACAGATGCCCTATGCAGACTGACTCACAAAACCACAACTACACTGTATTGCATACTGGCCACACAGAGGTGACCTCTGCCGGACATACAGAGGTATGTCACACCCATAGCTGGGTGACAACCACCATGGCAACATATGACAATCCCACTGGGATACACGCTCTAGGGCCCTAAACTTTGTCAGCTCACTAAACAGCACATGCTGGAGGGATAGGTTCCCATCTCAGAGATATGCCATACACTGGAATAGACCACATAGCAATAGCAAACAAGGCTCCTCATTAGCAGTTATTATAAATACCCCTGATGATTGTGTGGGAGATTGGTAATACACCCCAGGAAACACCTCTGTGGTTCAGGTTGGCAGGGGCAAGTGAAATCAAAGTACATGTGTGTCAAAGGCCAGGGTAGCATATGGCTAGGCTGCCGTAGGCCCTAGGGCCAATAGCATATTACCTACCTATGACACTATGCACTCACACATGTGCTTAATGCAATAGCTGCTATGTGAGGTTGAATAAGTGCAACGCTGAATGTGTGCAAGGTCTGTAAAGGTGTGATAGCTTAGTGTGATGCTGTATCTGACATGGTAGTGCCTATCCTAGCTGTGAGGACAGCAACTAATGTGTAATGTACTGTTAGGCAGATATAGTAGTACGGCATATGATGTGACGTAATTCTCCGTTGACGAATGTGGTGTCTCATTGTAGGCTAAAGCAAGACATGTATGCTTAGAGAGTGGTACTGTTGGTGAATCCATCACCAATATGAACTGTAGTACTACCTGAAGCTGTAGGCCTAAACAGCACAGTATGGTGTGTGTTCACATTGCTTGGAAACACTATCATGTGTGTTTCCTGTAGTCTGCACAGAGGACAGAATGCAGGCATAAGGGTGTGTAAGTAGTGGCACACAGTACCGTATGGTACACAGGTAATGCTCATCTGTGTTGGCATACAGTGGTGCGTTGTATGTTTGCCTGATGTGTGTGATTATGCCTGTACAATGGCTGCAATCATATGTGCGTTACAGGGTAAAAGTGTGTATCCAGCAACATATATAGTCTGTTACAGCAGTATGCCACCTATAGTAACAACTAGACACATCTGTTATGCAGGGCTATGGCATCAATGACTAGGGTGGTCGATTGGAACTACTGTACTTGTACTTTACATTCATTGTAATGGATGACATCTCTGTTCGTGCATTGGTGTGATATACACCCCTGTCTTGAGGTTGTGCAATGTGTCACAAACAGTGTGTCGGGTACTGTTGTATAGTGATGTGATATTATAGAGTCCGCCAGGCAGTGTTACTTAGTTGTGGCCTGAGAACCAATATGTGGTATTGAACGTGTGTAACCTCTGACAGACAATAGGATGGTATATATGTCAGTAAAGTGATATCTGTGGGTAAAGGTGTAAAGTGTGCAACAGGACACTCTCACACATATTGTTCATATCTTTTTCAGCCAGATGGCCCACCAACGCAACCCAGCGTACACAGTGGATGAGGAAGAGGTGATACTCAACAGCCTATTGCAGTGGTACACAATGCTGTTCTCCAGAAGCAGCCAGCACCAGCAGGAGTGGACTGCAATGTGGCAGGAACTTGTTTGTCGGGTAAATGACATAGGCATGCATAACCGGACATATGAGCAGGTACGCCATCACTGCAGTGATTTAATTAGACAAGTCTGGCGGCATGCGTCTGATATCCAAAGACAGCAGCTTGCCACAGGTGGTGGGTGGCCATTCATCCCCCCCCTCACCAGGGTGGAGGAGCTGCTCCTAAGCATGGTGGCTCCTGGACAACAGCTACATCAACCTCTGACATGTGGTGTAATGGAGGCCGGAGCCACCCAGCACATCCACCTGGAGCAAGCAGGTAACATGTCCTATCTGTAGACTACAGTTAACTGTATTGTTAGATTATATCTACGTGAGATGTGTATTGTGTGTTTAGCAGTTCTGCTGCCTAGTGTTGTGCAATACGGATAGTGTGAATAATATCCCTACACCTGTGACTGTTGACTGTTGTTGTACTGCAGGTTTGCATACCTACTGTAGCAATGCCACAGTTGTGGCCACTGACAAACCCTCTCATATTCCCATAGGTCCCTCTGGTGTGACGGCAGGGCAGCCGGTCCATGCTGGTGAGTGTGTTATACCTGCAATGTTGGTAATGAAATATGCATGTCATAGGTGAGGTGTAGGACATGTACATGTAACACACCTATGCATAATGCATGCCATGCATGTTTGCTGTGAGACGTTGCATAGCTCAGTAATGTCAGTACCTGCCTCATGCAATACACAGAGCATGACACACAGTTGTGGCAACCCCGTACTGTACATTGGATAGGCATAGTTGCAACACCTGTACACAACATAACACATTTATCACATGCAGTACACAAAGTCATGCTACATATGGCGTAACCACACACCCACTGTAAGGTCACACTTCAGTATCCCACATGTCATCCACACACACATGATGTACCTCAGGGGTAGAGGCCTATCATGGGGCTGTGCAACACTCTTCAACATGTAACACAGTCATGGTAGGCAATGCTCCCTACTGGGCACCTCATACACCCATGTACAAAGTGGCTGTGTAATAGTGAACGTATCCATGGCACTGCAGTTCAGGTACAGCATGCTAGGCGGTGGTCTGTCACACAATAGTAGCTGTGAGTGACCACAAGATGCATGATGATGATGGCACATGGTACTACACCCCATCCGGTTACAGTGACCACAGTACTACACATAGCAATTTTTGCTGTGCACCTCATTGTTCTGTGTGGGCAAACATATGCACCTATACACACCATGCATAGCATGTTGTGTGTGTACTTACATATGCTAGTATACACATTTTGCAAAACAGTCGCCATCTGTACAAAGAGTCACATATATGTCCTGGAATGCTATTGGGTGTATAGGTCACATGACACACATTGGGTATGTGTGGTGTTTAATGTTGCAGTCGTGTAGCATGCCATGTCATGGCTGGCACCGACATATCTGCAATATGTCCCACACTCACCATAACCACTGTACAATGTCCATGTTGTGCATTGGGATTCCTTCACGTCTACATGCACCACTCATCCCATGTCTGTACATTGCATGCATTTGCTACACCTGTGCCCACTATTATGTGCTATGGATGCAGACGCTGTCATCAGACATGGCAATCTATGTGTCACACAGATAACACATGCAGCCATGGTATGTATACCATTGAGTGATGGTGCACATGGCATTGCAGAGCAGATAATACTTGCACAGCAATGTTGTGTCCATGTACACATTGTGTTCCAGGGTGTATCCAATCACTGAACAACTACACACATGCATCAAAGCCATGTATAATGTCATTAGATAGGGCTATCTACACTTGCACTGCATGGTGTTGAGCAACACATGGTCTGCAGGCTGACATGTGTGTGGTGACTGTTTGCCTTGTGATACTGTCACCCACCATCACCCACTACTGTGTATGTGTTGGATTGCTGGTGTGTGTGTGTGTGTGTGTGTGTGTGTGTGTGTGTGTGTGTGTGTGTGTGTGTGTGTGTGTGTGCGTGTATGTGCTGTGGTGAGCTGTGTATTTCTGTGCATGTGTGCATGTGTTCATCTGTGCATGTGTGCTAACATCATGTACAAATTGTAAAGTGTGTTTCCTGTCTTCCTTCCACAGGTGCTGAGTTAGGAGTGGCTGAATACAGCAGGGAACCTGATGTCACTGCCACTAATAGTGGAGATGATGAGACATGTATTGTGGCACAGGAAGGTCTGACAGGGTCTGTCATTGGTCCACCAATCGACAGTACACAGCGGTCAACCCCAAATATGCGCACACTCATACTGCCAATACATCCCTCATCACCAATGGCCGTAGCTGAGGGACAGCATACAGTTGGCATTGAGCAGGAGAGTGTGGTAGCTATGACACGTGCATCCCCTCACAGCAGCTATAGCCAGATTACCAGAATGGTACCACATAGGCAGATGTCCAGGGGTTCTCGGGGGAGCACCACTGGTCGTTTTGCCCCTGGCAGACGTGCCCCTGGAGGAATTACAACCTCCAGTATGTTCCGGGCTGTAATGCAGGCACAGGCATGTATGGAATGGTACACTCGACGGGGATTAAGGGCGCAGAGGGCCCATTACACTGCTATCAATGACAGCATCCGTGACCTTGTCGGTGCCATCTGGAATTACACCGAGGTCATTGATAGCCATTGGAGGTAGACATGAGATGTCCTCCACAATGTGTTAGCCATGAGCCTGGACCATGCGGGACGGATGAGAAGCTGACATGGACGCATGCCAGCAACAGCATCAGCTGGCAGTCATTGCAGATGGACCATGGATCACAGCCACTCACGTAGTGGCAGTACCAGCCCCAGCAATGCTGGGGCTGGCCTGTCCAGTGACCGTCCTACTAGACCATATGCACGTGGTGCTGGCCAGTCCCAGCAGGGACATGGGTCCATTCATCATACCTCTGCCTCTGATGATAGCACCCAGTCAGGGTTGGTACCCGATACTGCCCGAAGCACCCCTGCTAGGCACAGGTACTGTGTCTGTGGCCAGAGACAGTGATCTGTATGGCCTAGCAGGTACAGTCTTTGGCTGTCCCACAACTGCCAGTATATGGCAGTCAAATGGTAGAGTTGTGTGCATGCAGACACACACACATTTACCATACAACTAGGGCTCACACATAAACACACACACATTACATCAACATTGGCCCATGCAGTACTGTTGCCCCCCCACACACACACACACACACACACACACACACACACACACACACACACACACACACATAGACATGCCGATTGGATGGGTCAACGTCGGGCTCTGGCAAACCTACAACACACCCTGTGCATATGATGACACCTGTACCACCTCCTGTCATCTGTCACATTGATGCAGGAATAGGCTAACATGGTTCTGATGCACAGGGTGACATTATAGCAGTGTAGCAATAGTAGCAAGTTGCCAACAGGAAAGTATACTGATATCCTTGTAGGTATATCTGAGCAGGCATTATGCATCACAGCTCTGATAGTCATTGTAGCATTGTTTACACCAGTGTTATGTCTGATTATGCATTGACCACCCATGTGCCACTTGGCTGAAGTGTGCACTGTTGCCAGCATGTGCTAGTGAGTGGACAGTATGTGTGTGATGTGTGCATTACAAATTAGCGAGTGTACATCTGTGAACATGGTGTGTGCACACTGTCTGCATGTACGTGCATAGTGGACACGTGGGATGTGTGACATACCGTGTTCTACACATTGATAACATCTCATGGTATCTTTCGATGGCCAGTATGCATTCTACTACAGATATGTACTAACATAGGTACACATGTGTGTATGACATGGGTTGGCACTATGCTGTGGGTGATACCGTTGATATCTGTCAATGATCTGCAGTCTGGTAGTATACACCACCTCAACAGCATGACTATAACCAATCATTAGATGATGTCCTGACAAATGACTCACAGTTGTAGGGAACTCAGTAACAGTTGGATCCTTCCAGCACTATACTATAACAGTAACCAGTGGTATTGACCACCACACGTTCCTGGGACCACACCTGTGTGGCATATAGCCCTCTTAGGTACATGTAAACACACTAGGGATATGTCCATCCACATCTGGAAATGCATGCATTGGCCTACCCTGCATTCCCCGGATGGGACGCATATCCTACACAAGGGTATCATACAGACAGATACCTGTTGTCCAATACATGCTGTATAGCAGTACGCCGTCTATGGCATAGTCATCCACATTTACTATACATACTATCCTGATAGTACCACATAGGTGGTAGCCCTGAACATGTATGTTGGGTACCAATGTGTACAGACAGACACGTGTTATGTCATCTGTCCCTTGGTATCCACATATCCATAGGTATTGTGGGGTCCCTCAGTGTTTCACATAACACATTAGGGGCCTGCATGCATATCTACAGGGCTGGTGCACACCTATAATGACTGTCCATTATTGCCAGTCGTTGTTGTGCATGAACATGTCTGACATATACCCCGGCAATTACTCTCACTCACAGTACTCTATAGTACATATCATGGGTGTGTGTGGCAGGGATGTCCTTGGCCACGGATCACTACATTGGCCGGGCTTGATGCATACATACATATGTGACCTATGGTCTGAGAAGCAGCGGCACAATCTGTCGAAGGTTACAAATGTATTCATGTAGTATGCAGGCTTCACACCTATGTACTGATTGAGGTCACATGTACACAAATTTATTTGACACGCAGATACCCGATGTGTGCAATGCACATACTGTTTGAAACATATGTCATACCATAGTAAAAGCAAAATTCACACTGCATTGACCACCTGTGGCACACACACTCAGCGTTTGCAGGACTCAAACCCCTACCTAACTATGTTTTGAGACTAGAAAGATACGTATTAACACGGCGCGCTATATGCAATACTGGGTGGCTTCTGTTCTCCTTGAACATTTGTAGGATGCCGACATCATCGAACTTTCCAAAGAGGGATGTACCTCTCTTAATGTGTTTTCCCAGTCTCCAAAAATGCTACTATTCTCAAAGGAAATCACACACACACATAGACAAAGCAAAATCCACACTGCATTGACCACCTGTGGCACACACACTCAGCATTTGCAGGACTCAAACCCCTACCTAACTATGTTTTGATACTAGAGAGATACATATTAACACAGTGTGCTATATGCAATACTGGGTGACTTATGTTCTCCTTGAACATTTGTAGGATGCCGACATCATCGAACTTTCCAAAGAGGGATGTACCTCTCTTAATGTGTTTACCCAGTCTCCAAAAATGCTACTCTTCTCAAACGAAATCGCACATAGACAAAGCAAAACCCACACTGCATTGACCACCTGTGGCACACACACTCAGCGTTTGCAGGACTCAAACCCCTACCTAACTATGTTTTGATACTAGAGAGGCTATATGCAATACTGGGTGGCTTCTGTTCTCCTTGAACATTTGTGGATGCATTGACCACCTGTGGCACACACACTCAGCATTTGCAGGACTCAAACCCCTACCTAACTATGTTTGATACTAGATATATGCAATACTGGGTGGCTTCTGTTCTCCTTGAACATTTGTAGGATGGGATGTACCTCTCTTAATGTGTTTTCCCAGTCTCCAAAATGCTACTCTTCTCAAAGGAAATCGACAAAGCAAAATCCACACTGCATTGACCACCTGTGGCACACACACTCAGCGTTTGCAGGACTCAAACCCCTACCTATGTTTTGAGACTAGAAAGATACGTATTAACACGGCGCGCTATATGCAATACTGGGTGGCTTCTGTTCTCCTTGAACATTTGTAGGATGCCGACATCATCGAACTTTCCAAAGAGGGATGTACCTCTCTTAATGTGTTTTCCCAGTCTCCAAAAATGCTACTATTCTCAAAGGAAATCACACACACACATAGACAAAGCAAAATCCACACTGCATTGACCACCTGTGGCACACACACTCAGCATTTGCAGGACTCAAACCCCTACCTAACTATGTTTTGATACTAGAGAGATACATATTAACACAGTGTGCTATATGCAATACTGGGTGACTTCTGTTCTCCTTGAACATTTGTAGGATGCCGACATCATCGAACTTTCCAAAGAGGGATGTACCTCTCTTAATGTGTTTACCCAGTCTCCAAAAATGCTACTCTTCTCAAAGGAAATCGCACACATAGACAAAGCAAAACCCACACTGCATTGACCACCTGTGGCACACACACTCAGCGTTTGCAGGACTCAAACCCCTACCTAACTATGTTTTGATACTAGAGAGATACGTATTAACACGGCGCGCTATATGCAATACTGGGTGGCTTCTGTTCTCCTTGAACATTTGTAGGATGCCGACATCATCGAACTTTCCAAAGAGGGATGTACCTCTCTTAATGTGTTTTCCCAGTCTCCAAAAATGCTACTCTTCTCAAAGGAAATCACACACATAGACAAAGCAAAATCCACACTGCATTGACCACCTGTGGCACACACACTCAGCATTTGCAGGACTCAAACCCCTACCTAACTATGTTTGATACTAGAGAGATACGTATTAACACAGCGTGCTATATGCAATACTGGGTGGCTTCTGTTCTCCTTGAACATTTGTAGGATGCCGACAGCATCGAACCTTCCAAAGAGGGATGTACCTCTCTTAATGTGTTTTCCCAGTCTCCAAAAATGCTACTCTTCTCAAAGGAAATCACACGCATAGACAAAGCAAAATCCACACTGCATTGACCACCTGTGGCACACACACTCAGCGTTTGCAGGACTTAAACCCCCTCCCTAACTATGTTTTGATACTAGAGAGATACGTATTAACACGGTGCGCTATATGCAATACTGGTTGGCTTCTGTTCTCCTTGAACATTTGTAGGATGCCGACATCATCGAACATTCCAAAGAGGGATGTACCTCTCTTAATGTGTTTTCCCAGTCTCCAAAAATGCTACTCTTCTCAAAGGAAATCACACACATAGACAAAGCAAAATCCACACTGCATTGACCACCTGTGGCACACACACTCAGTGTTTGCAGGACTCAAACCCCTACCTAACTATGTTTTGATACTAGAGAGATACGTATTAACACGGTGCGCTATATGCAATACTGGGTGGCTTCTGTTCTCCTTGAACATTTGTAGGATGCTGACATCATCGAATTTTCCAAAGAGGGATGTACCTCTCTTAATGTGTTTTTCCAGTCTCCAAAAATGCTACTCTTCTCAAAGGAAATCACGCACATAGACAAAGCAGTCCCACTCACCAGGCCAGACAGGGGAATAGTCACTTTGAGTTGTCTCTCAGGTGCCAGGATCTGCCACATAACACATGCACTCAGGTCACTCCCAAGCAAGTCCAGGACTGGCTCCATCATTGTCCATGCTGGTGCGTACAACCTCAGACGTTCCTCGCTGGACCATATGACATGACACATAGAGGAACTCTGTGATCATGTAGCCCAGCCCAGTATTACACTGACCTTGTCTAGCATCTTACACTCACCAAGTATGATGTCACAGTATACCAACAAACTGATCACGTTTAACAGTTGGCTAACACATTGGTGTTATTCGAAGGGGATACAGTGTCTGTCACCCTGGGGTGACATGCTCGACATGCCACATAGCTTCCCTATGGACAGCTTGCACCTGTCACCCTTGGACTTTTGAATACTGGCTAGGGCACTCGATGCCACCATACTGCCCTATTTAAGCAGGGCTCAAAGGACAGAACCACCTCCATACACATTACAGAGTACACAACACTGAGGGTAATGCTGCTCAACACCAGATGTCTTACCCTCAAATTGCACCCACTCAGGAATCTCCTCAGTATGGAGGATAGCAATATCTGTGCACTAACAGACACATGGTTGAGGCTCCCACATGCACACCATCACTACCAGGTTGTATTTTGTACCATGCTTTCTGACCATATAACTCAGAATGGCCAACACAAATAGGGGGAGTATCCATATACATTACAGATACACATACCTCCGGGTTGGTAGCACTGCACAATGCATCACGGACCATACATATGCACCTAACATTGTGCAAATCTGCCTTTTGGTTTGTTGCCTGCTACAGACCACACTCCCCAACACAGCAACCTCACTCAGCTTTCCTGGGAACATTGGACCATATGAAGGTCTCCCCAAACACCATTATATTGGGTGACGTCAAATACCCACACATTGTCTGTGGATAGTACTCAGGCTCCAACACCCTCGCCCAACAGTTGCTACTATTTCTAAACTCATATGCTATGGCATGACCGGTCACCACACCCACAAGAGGGGACAACATATTGGACATGATCATCACTGACATGGAGAATCTATGTTCCACACCTGCGATATACCCCTCATTGGTAAGGGCAGAACATACTTTATCTCACTGGACATCCATATCCCTTCCCCACACCCATCCTGGGTAATCTTGGTGAACTTCCCAAAAGCAAACGTTACACTCCTTCAAACCATGGTGGTATCCTTCAGAGACCCTGGGTCAGTGGTAAGTATGGCTCAGACTGCTGAATCCTTTACATACACATTCTATGGACACCTAGTGGATCGCATGGATTGTTACATCCAAAATAACACCTAGACTCAGTCCTCCAATGGCAGTGGACCTGTCTTGTAGACCCAGCCATTAATATGCTTTACAACAAATGGAGGAAGCTACTACATAATAGAGCACAATCCCAGATAGGGAAGGCATCTGTGATCTGTACTAGCAGACTGCTACAATCACTCGGGTATTTATGTCAGGCACGCTTCTAACGGACAATTGCACCAGACACGTCGGACACTCACAAGGCCTTCTTCAGTTGATTCAGGTACCTGGCTGGACACTCACTGATATGTTGTGTGTTACTGCATACTGACTAAACATACCCTGAACCCACTGACATTGCCATCATCCTGGCAAACAGGTTCAGTGCAGATGTGTCCCTCCATCCCCCCTAAGGTGGTACTGTCCATACCAACAGAGTGTAACCTCCCAGACATCACGAGTAAACAGGTGAGCCCTCCTCACAGCGGACAACACAGCATCAATGGGACCAGACAGTGTCCCGGCCTGTGTCGTACACAGCCTTCATGACAGACGTAACACTCACATTACATCACTGTTCGATATAAGAGTTACTGCAGGATATGTACCCACAGAATGGCGTACAGCGATAGTGGTCTGCTCTACTGAATACTGCCACAACAGACCACAGACAATATTGGCCTAAAAGGCTAACTAGCCTGTTCTGCAAAGCTATGGAGTGTATTGTAATGGGACTTATGCACATAGACATGGGAAACCTACAGACACTGGGTCTTACACATTACAGCATTGTTGTGGGCAGATCTTGCCTGTTGGACCTGTTCATATTCTTTCAACAGTTACCAGGTCCATTAGTGTTGGGATGGTTGTCCACCCAGCCTGCCTGGACCTTGCACAACCCTTCAACACAATACCCCACTCAGCCATTATGCATAGGCTCACCAGCATCAATATCGACACATATATGATGCGATGGATTGCTACCTGGAGCAGGGATAGCACCCAAATGCTCAGTGTTGCAGGTGCCATGTCTGACTATACACCAGTTACACCTAGCATCCCAAAAGGTTCAGTCCTGGGACCTCTCTTGTTCAGTATATATTTGTGTGATGTACAGGCTATCACAGGAGGGATATGGCTGCCCATGTTCGCAGATGACTGCAAACTGGGTGCCATAATCAGTTTTCCTGCTGGCACATGCATACTCAATACAGGGTCTCACAGAGATAGGTTGACTGGTGCCTGAGCCATGGCCCACGGCTACATGCCATTAGTTGCATAGTCATCCCCTTTGAGGATGACAAGATGCCCACACATTGCCACATAGGTTGTAATCCAATACATACAGTAGTAGTTGTTCGGGTTTGGGGACATGACCTGTTCGTACTCTCAGCTTTGACAATCCTATTGCCATAGTGGTTAGACAGTGCGTCTACATAGCCCACCATATCCCACATGGTTTCACATGTTGATCACGTGTGGTCATTGTGCCCCTATACTCTTCACGACCATGCTTGGTTACTATGCCACCTTTGGGATGTACCTTACCTGACACCTGCAGCAACTGTAATGGCCATAAATGTTACTCTTCAAGCAGATGTAGGGACTCACACAGATGCCCTGCACAGTTCTGATACAGTAACTCCAGCTCTACTCAGTCACTTACCACCTACACGGATGTGTTGTGTGCCTGTAGTTGAAGGCAATATCTGACCCAGACTTTCTGGACATGCTCCACCTCAGGATATCTGACTCCCTTGCTGCTACACCCTCCAGGGACTTATAGCTAATAAGACTTTTAGGTGACAGTAGGTATGTTTTTGGTTTCACCTGCCATTTTGGCTTTTTTGGTCTTAAATTCCATTTGGATGTTTTAATTTACTAAATAAGACATTTTATTTACTATGTCATAATATGTATTAAATGTTGTAGCAGTTCTTACTTCATTTTATAATAAGCGTTTATAGTTTTTGCTTTTATAGAATTGTGTTTTATTTATCACTAAGTAGGAAGTGATGTCATTGTTTTTTCTTGTATTTAAATGAGTAAAAGTTGGTGCCTTTTTTCCATAGACCTCTGAAGAAGCTACTTATTTACTGTAGTGAAAACGCCACTTTCATTTGGAATAATAAAGCTGCGTTAAGGTGAATCGTGCTATTTGGCTCCAAGTGTTTTGAGTTTTTGTTCAACACACTCCAGGGACATATACCTCAGCACTGATGTTAAAATGACATGCTGGGGGGACAGATTATTATCAGAAAGCCTCCACTCACTCCGGAGTGTAGTCCCAGTTTTGCATAGGCAGAGCCACCCACTGACCACCTACAGGTGACATCTTGACAAGTGGATGGGTGATCGCATGTTTACCCATGGGATATCTTCTGGGTTCCTGCTAGACAGAGGCACAATACACTGAACGTAAATGGGCTATCTTGTGTGACCTACTATTCACAGGCACAGTTCTCTGATTTGACTCGGTTGCAGTAGCCAAACACACTCTGGCTATGCTTGTACATGCCCTAGGGCAGATAGCCTCGTATCAACCTCTGAACCTATGATAATTTTCATGATGCACAATGTTTAGATACTGTTTGCAGGTTTTTATAATCTTTGCTTTCACACTTTATATGAACCGCTTAGGTATCTGCAGAACATATTTGCTTATGGCAGGGTTCCACTATATTATATACGTGTCTGTTGTCCTATAAGTGTGTGCACAGGGCAGATTGCTGTGTAGTGTGAGGTTCCTGGGTTCACACATGCAACTGCCTGCTATGTGTGGCCCAATGCTTTACTCCAACATGGCCTAGGTGTGTGAGCATGCCCAGTTCAGACTGTCAATGTTCTGTTGCCTGACATTTGTCTCATGTATTCGTGTGTGAGCATGCCCAGTGTAACCTTTCAGTATGTTGCTGTCTGAGGTCCACTACATTTGTTGATGTATGTCTACATGTCCATTATTAACATTTGTACTGTGTGTTGAAAGTCAGGTTCTATTCTTACTGCAGGACTCACCTTTGTGTCATAACTCAACAGGGATTATGCTGTACCTGCAGGGTTTCCGTGAAATACTTTGCATAGACTTATCAGCATTTCTTCATACAGGCTAACCACTGCACTACTGTCAGGGTTGAGTGGTTCTGTACTATGACTGTAGTGCACAGTATCCTGGGTTCGAGGCCCATTGCCGCTTATATTTTCATACTGAGCAGACCAGACTGCTTAGGGGCCAGTAGAGCGAATATGAGCATGTTGGCTTTTGTTCAGCTATGCCCTACCTAGACCCAGCTTGTCCAACATTGCTCAAAATTAACCATCATTGCTGGACATTGGCCAATATTACCCTGCATTGACCACATTTGTAGTAGTTGGTGTGTGCGATTTTGTTTACATTGACTTAATGACGGTAAATGCTGTTTAGCACTGCTTCATATTGCTTAACACATGGCAATCATGCCTCAGGTGTTGATGCAGGGCTGCCTATGTCGGATGCACATACTACACTCCCTATACATGTTTGAAAGCAGATAGTGTCAACATACGCATCCCTTTTACTATACGTGCGGGTCAGAGAGAGGTATAATTTCCAGAGTTCCTACTGAGCCAGTGTATGTGCTATGCGTTGCCTCTTTGCCAAGGCCAAAGCATACTGGGCACGCCTCCTTCTGCCTACTGGGGCAGGTTCAGGTTGTTCCTCCTCCGAGTCATGCTCTGCCTGTGATGGCCTTGGCAATGGTGGGGGGCTGTTTGGCCCATGCCTATGTTGGTCCTGCTGCAGCTGTTTTCGCAGGATCATATTATGTAGCATAGCACATACCATGACAATTTGGGTACATGTAGTTGGTGAGTACTGCAAGGCTCCACCAGATGTGTCCAGGCAACGGAACCATGACTTGAGCAGCCCAAACACACGCTCGATTACATTTCGTGTTTGTGCGTGTGCCTCATTATGGCGTTCCTGTCCAGGTGTGTGTGCGTTTCTGATGGGTGTCATCAGCCACGGCTCCAGTGCATAGCCAGCATCCCCCACTAGGTGACTATGTGGGATGTCCCCATTGGCAAATGTCTGGTACAGCTGCATCAGATGCCAGATATGGTAATCATGGTAGCTTCCAGGGCACACATTCAGTATTATGCCCTGGGCATCGCACACGAGCTGGCAGTTGATGGAGGGGAAGCCCTTGAGGTTGAAGTAGACCCTACCCCACTCACCGGCTGGTGCTTTGATGCATATGTGCGTGCAGTCTATTGCACCCACTACCTCAGGGTATTCCGCTATTTGCTGGAAGAGACGCATATTGCTGGCCAATACCTCACGGGAATTGGGGAAATATACATGATCGCCGACATGTGCTGACATGGCATCCAGGAACTGGTGCAGTACCCTGGATGCTGATGCCTGTGATAGTCCCATCATATCACCAGTTGGTCTCTGGAAGGTACCTGTTGATAATATTCTTAGGCCAACACATACCTTAGTTTCCACTGGGATGGGTTCCCCTCTGTTGGTTCTGTGGGTGAGGCGTGGCCTGCACAGTTCAACAATTTGCTGCAAGAGGTCTCTGTCCACTCTATAGTGCTCCACTATCTCCAGTTCATGTAGCCCCTGGTAGGTAACCCTGGGCCTGTACACTCTTCTCAGTCTCCTCACTGTGGGTTGTCCAGCAGCATTTGCATTATCACCACCCTCAGCATGTTGCATATGTCGCCTTATAACAGCAATGGCAGCCCCTAACATTTTTTGTCTCAGTGAAGCCTTTTCAGTTTTCACTTCTATTAGCTTACTGCAGTGTTGTAGTGTCTCTTGAGAGAAACATAATGGACTGTTGTTTGCAGCGTTTTAAGTGCTGGGCTGGGCTAGTGTTCTGCCTGGGTAATTACCTAATTCTGATTGTTTTCACCTGCTAGCTCTGCTAGTACTCCCTGGTAACTTCCACTGTTTGGTGTGCTTCCTTTTTCCTTTCTGTTTCCTCGGGGAGGAGCGCCGAGCACACAAGCACAAACACGCGCACAGCAGCTAACACATACGCACACATGCTTACATGGACTAAAACTTGCTTATTCTTGTTAAAACGTGTGTACACTGGTGCAAACGCGCTTGCAACTGTTTACACAGCCTTACATATGCTTACTCAAGCCTACATGTGCGCACACACGCTTACACACACGCACATTGTCTGGCGCGCACACGCGTGCATGCACGCTCAGCAAGAAACTTTGGTGTTATCCACGGCATACACCTTCGATTTCTTGACTTTACCTGGCCTACCTGTTGACACACCTCTTTCACTATTATGTAAATGTAAGCTGACACATGCCACTCTGCTCAAATGAGATTCACTCCTTTCATACATACCCCCCTCGTGATGTCACCTGTCTGCTACTCTGTTACTCCCCTTATCCTACTCCTACACTCCACTGACTGTGCTCATTTGCTATGTAAACTTGCGATTCACTATCCTAACTCTCATTTGCATAGGATTGCCTACTAATGCTTAGTTACATCTCTTAGACTGAGCTTCCCCCCTTAGCAACCTCTACTCGGTGGCCATGTTGTCTTCAGCCTGCCATTCCCTTGCATTTTAAATTCATTTTAGCTATAAAATCCACATTTGTGGATCTTAATTATTAATTTTCTGCTTTTTAGGGTGCAGCGTTTGCGCGGCACTGCGCTACGGTTAAACCCCGGAGATCAGGATAAAAAAAAGTTGTTTTATTTTTAATTTGCATCACTTCCCGTTGCCAATGGCCATATTTTTGGCCATTGGCATGCTTCCTCCTGTGAATGCATGCTTTTTTTCCAGCTGACACGGCTCTGTTTTGCTATTTGCAGAACCGTACTCAGTTATCAACTGAGTACATTTCTGCAAAAAACACTACTCCTACTCGGACAGGTTCGGGTTTCCTGGATTGCAAATTTACCTCATTTGCATGGCTTTCACCTGCAATTGAGGTAATTTGCATATCCCAGCCCTGTCTGTGTAGGACTAGTTTGGAGAGCTCAGTTGCACACCCCTACCGGTTGTTCCTAGCTCGCTCGGCAGACATGTTGGCTGCATGGAGTCTTACTCTACTCTAAGATTCCATGCAAGCCTTCGTAATCCGGCCCTGTATGTTTGCTGCTAATCCTCTGCATTTATATCTGCTATCTACATCATCTTTTTATGCATGTAATGTATTTTTTGTCTCTTAGGTCGTGTACCTTGAATACCATTTGCCCCCGTGCCAACCAGCCTATGCATGAAACTCTTCAGTTTTAATTATTGCCCTACCCAGGTAAACAAATGTATATAACCAAATAAATAAATACAACTTAGTATGCAAATCAAGTATATAACATAGTGACACTGTGTATATGCAGAATTCAGACTTAATCAAAAAATCTTCACTGATCAGGTCGCAGAAACACTGAGTATCTCAGCTATGGAATAGGATTACTGCCTGCAGGTCCAGCCCCAGAAATATTTCAGTATTTCTCGGCAGAGCTGGAGATCATTCAAGCATGGAGGAGGAGAACAAACTTACATGTTACACAGTGTCGTGTATTTCTCCTTCTTTGTGTGTAGTGTTAGAGTTAGTGTACATTACATGGTGAGGGCAGAAGTGGCTCCTTTCCAATGTAGGGGTACAGGGTGACTTGCACCCCTGCAAAAATACTTATTCAGTTGTTTTATTGTCTTATTGTATCAGACAATCTATCTGGTCACTGAAAAGGGAAGTTTTAGTATGTGAGGTTAGTCCCTGGTAATCCAGTCATTGGGTATTTCAACATGTGTTGTCATTCAATGGCTAGGCAATGATTTGTCAGAAAATGGTTTGCTGGATTGCTCTAAGGTGGCCTGTAACCCTTTAGTCCCTGTCCCTAACTTCTTGTAAATCATATTGTAGTAGCATAACTTAAGAATTGCTATGATTACCACTGCTGTTTATTTGAACTATCATTCTGCCAAGATGAATATTGTAACCTTGTAGTAACTACTCCAGTCTTTTGTATAATATTACTTCAGTTGTTTGTTAATTGTTGTACAAAGTTGCGTTGTACACTGCTGCTATTCTTTATTATTGTAATAGGCTGCGGCTCAAAATGTAGCCTTGTGGTCTAGTCAAATTTTGGACTTTTGTGAATTTAGAATTACTGTATTTGTATGTATATTGCAAAACTTTGCCTCAAGATTTTCTCCAGAACCTGGACTTATAAAAACATAATAATATTGTATTTGTCTATATACTATTAAAAGTTTATTGTTTTTGTAGCTTTTCTCTTCAAGTCTCCACTGAAACAAGGCTTCTGTTCAGTTTGACTTTCCCTGGTAAATAAATCTTAATAAATATTTATAATAACACAAAATAACTAATATTTTGAAATTCAAAGGATGATTAGCTAGATCAGTGACTGCTAGTTACTGTCTGCATCGTCTCCATCTTATCTTGCTGTCTGTTTTTTCTCCCATGACAACTGTCTGCCATCAGTCATGTCCCAGACATCCATGTCTTCCTCCATGAAGCCAGTCTCACTTACTTTCAAGAAGGGGGCCTTAGAGCAAGCAGTCAGGGAAAGTGCACAGAGAGCTGATTAGGGCATCCTGGTATGTGTATTCCTGACTTCTGTGAAGTGCTATATTTCTTCTTTTTTCTTTTTTTGTTGGTATGCCCCATCTTCTACCTCACCCCACCAGTTACTGCTAGTCCTTGGCTGTAGACCCCTCCTACACCCCCACCCCCAGGATAAGTAATTGGATTCAGTGATTGAACCTTCATTTCCTGGATTGCATTCAGGGCTCCCTCCCTTTACTACATGGAGCTGTTATCATGATATCATATCATTTTTGAGATACTGAGATACATGCTATTTAAGATTTTCAACCTCTTTCCAATTATAATTAATTTTTTTACTTCCTTGTGTCATTCTTATATCAAGTACCCCAGCTCTCTGTCCATCACTGGGTTTTCCAGCCCCTCAGCTTACCCCAAGAAAAAATCCAGTTTTAAGCTGGAGATATTGCGGACCATAATAACATCCTGGGGGAACCATAACTGTTTCAGCCAGTAGATTTTTTCTTTATGACCTACCCTTTGTTTCCCATCCCTGTCCCCTGCATTTGCCTAGTTACATACAAGTGTTACTCCTCTATATGGACCATTCTTCCCTTCAGGTAGGGACTTAGATGAGCAACCTCCCCTCAGGATGGGCATGCCCAACCCTCCCTACAAGTGCCTCAGACACCCCAGTCACTGACTGAACATGGTTCACCTGGGCTGTACCTCTAGTCTACTGAACTGGCTCCCATTATAACTAATATGAAGAGTTTTGTTTGTGTCTTTTGGCTTTTCCCGGCTAGGGGTCACCACAGCGGAACTCCGGTCCGCTAATGATTGGCAGTAGATTTTTACATGCTGGCTTGCCGGGCCTAACGCACAACCTTCAACAAAGGAACAAAGAGTAACAAAGTTATTTCCTCATTTAACAAAGCACGAGGAACTTGACCTCAGACTTGTAAAAGTGGCACTTCCAGGAGCATAGGTTCATGGGTTCATAGCTGTTTACTAGGCTAATGACCACAAGGGTCTTTTTAAGCCTAGCCATGCATCCCAAATCTCTGACAAGTTCTGGTACCTTAGATAAGTATAATCAGAGGTTTGGGAGATAAAACATTTACAAGCAAGGACCTGGGAGATGAACCATTTACAGGCTCCCTGTGTCCATTAGAGACACAGATTCCAAATCAGGGATGAATTTTCAATTACACATCCAATTGTCTAAGTTACACTTGAATTGGGTTAAGGAGGAATTCTGCTTCACATGGATGGGGAGCCTGTTCCATAGACGGGTAGTCTATGGGATGTATACCTGTCTCTCCAGTAGGTCATATTTATATCACAGGCAAGGTTTAAGTCTTTAGAATGGGTAAGTCTGGTGCTGTTTGTTTTGCAGATAATAAGGAGGTCCATCGGGGTGGTGTCTGACAATGCCTCGGATTCCAGATATAGATCTCCCCTCAACACCTTGTATGAGGCAGAATTCAGGGATAGGGTCATGAGGTGATCTGCAGAGGACATGTTACTTGTGCCTTACATTCTTTTAGGGAGGAACCTCTGTGGACAACAAGTTGTTAGATATGTCTGGTTAGGTACAGATCAAAGGGAGCATTGTACTTAATGATAGGTTTGATGAATGCTGAATACAGTGGAACAATGACCTCATTGGACTTAGATATACCTTTGTTTATAAGTTATACAACATAGAAAGATATTAAATACCAAAATAGTAACACTAAATACAGAAAAGTAATGTACATACAATAAAGGTAAAGCATTAAGAAATAGTTCTATCTTCAGTCACCTGTAAGACAGATGCTACATAAATTATGACTGCTCATTAAATAAAACTTTCCCAGACTGCCTGGTAACTTGGCATCATTTATATCTCACTCTCCAGTTATGCCATACATGGTGCTAAGATGAAGGAAGAAAAATAAAGTCAAAGAAGAAAAGAAAGGAGAGAAAGAGAAGCAGTGAAAGTATGAGGTGAGTGGATAGACCTTATTCTTGAAGATACATTATTATGCTAAGTACATCTGATAACAGCAGGTCAGTCCTTGGTAACTTCTAGTAAATAGTCCTTAGATAATCTTCCTGGGTGGCCACCATCAAGGAAGCAGACCATGGATGACAGTAAACCAGAAGGAAGACCTAAATCTGTGACTAATGCCCATCTTATGATGCCTTATGAAAATTTCCAGGAAAGACCAAGTCACTGCTGTACAGATGTCATCTGTGGTAGCATTGCAGACAAAATGCATCAGAGTAACCACAGCTCTTATCATATGCACCTACAGGCTACAGGAAGGAACTTTTCATATTTATTTTGACAGAACTGGATGCAACTAGCAATCATATGGTAGGGCTAAGCTTAGATATTTTCTTGCCAAGCCTTGATTTAATAAATGAAATGAACAACTGGTCCTTTCACAAATGTCTGGTCCTTTCCAAATAAAACGTAACCTGCCTTTGGACATCATACAGTCAAGGATATATTTATTATGATTAAAATATTTAGGAAAAAAGACAAGCAAACTGACTAGTTGGTTCATATTTGACTGTCAGTCAGTTCTGGGAATAAAGGGGAGGTTGCATCCAAGTACTGCTCTCTTCTTACAGAAGACTAAATAAGAAGACCTGACCAAGACAGCTTGCAGCAACTGCATTCTCTTAGCTGAGGTAGTGAGTACTTGGATGAGAGTTTTCCAAGACAGGAACCGCATACCTTCAAAGCAGCAGGTTCAAAGGTTAAAAGAACAATCTTTCCAAGTATGAACTAAATGTCTCATGTCAAAGCAGATTTTCTAACTGGCGGCCTGAGATAGAAGGTGTCAGGCAAAATGGCCTGACAATCCTCAAGAGATGCAATGAAGAAGGGCCCACACCAGAATGAAAGTTCGAGAGGACTGCCAAATGGACTTTGATAGAAATGTAACTGAGACCAGAGTCAAAAATCTGAGAGGTAAGAAGGAACCAAACAGGTTGATATCTTTATTAGCTACTCAAACAGAAAAACAAGTCCATTTGCCCCTATACATTTTCTAGGCAGAAGGTATCTGAAGGGAAGAAATTATGGAAATATAATATCTTTGGTTATCAATAGAACTGGAGAATTTAGGCCATCAACTTGAGACAATGAAGGTCTGGATGAGTCTTGTCTGAAAGATGAGGTATCAGTATTTTGATATGGCATAGGTAGATGAGCTTCTGATGAAGAAAGAGATGCAGAAGAAGGCAAAAGGTTTGTCTTGGCCATAATATGGTTGTTAGAATGACTCTGGATCTTAGAATCTTGGCTTTCTGAATGAATCCTGTCATCAGGGGATATGGGGGTAGGGTAAGAGGGAGGGAAAGGGTTCATTTGACCACTGGTGGACTAGGTCATCTTTGGTCTAATCTCTATTTTAGAAGAATGAGAGAAAAGAAACTGGGACAGTTGTTACTTTTAAGGGATGCAATGAGGTCAAAGAGTGGAATGTCCCAGAGATGAAAGATCCTGTTTGCAAGTGAGTGTTTCAAAGTTCACTTGTGGGGCATCAGATGATAACAACTGAATCTGTCTGGAATATGCATTACAAATAGTAAACACAACATCTTGATGGCCCAATGACATATTCCCATGGCCACTCAACACATTGGGTGGAAATGAGTTTACCTTGTTTAATGTTGCATCAAATCACAGCCATATTTTCCCAATATCTTTATTAAATTACCGCATATGACAAAGGCAATCTTACATTTATATCAATGTAAAACATACAAAATGATATCACTTTAGTTGCAAACAGTTTACATCACAGACACCATTGAAACAACTGTAGATGTAAACATTATAAATCACTTATAAACCTTCTAGTCATTGTCACTTAAGCATTATATAGCTCATTCAAATCCTACCTCTTAAACCTCGTTCCTGCTCTGTATGTACTGTTCCCACAATTCACATTTTGTTCTATGTCACTTGCTACTTCCCTTTTCTAAAGATCCCAGTTTCAGTTGTTTTAGCTCTGTTACTATACTCACTACTTCTAGTAAAGTTGGTCTAGCCTTTGATTTCCATTTTTTAGTAATTGCTTTTTTGGCAGCCCCCATAATTAGACTCAGCAAGGCTTTACTATGTCTAGGCAATTCTGATTCTGTAGCATAACTCAAAAACAATCATCTCCCCAGTCAGTCCAATCTGACCACCAAGCATCTCCAACAGAACAGCTCGCCACAGGGAATCTCAAAAGTCTGCCAGCTCATCACACCTCTAAAAAATATGTTCCCAGCTAGCTCTTTCTTGCCCGTCAGACCTCCAGCATTTGCTATCCACCTAAGGAAAAATTCTTTGGAGTCTACTTGGGGTATAAAAATACCTATGTAAACACTTCCAAGCAAAGATCCTAAATCTTTTAGACATTGTTGCATATCTGGGAGCTATACATATATCCCCCCATTGTCTTTTTGTGAATTGCTTATCCAATCTGTCTTCCCAATCCTTTCTAAGCTCCACTGATTGATTCTTGTAATTATCATGCGGTATTGCATATGCTTTACTAATTATTCCTTTTTTAATGGCAGTTTCTGTTCCAGATTCTATTAAAAGCTCTTCCAGTGCTGGTCTTTCATTTAGAAGCCCCCTGTTTCTTTCCCTTTGCCTATACTCTATCAATCCCTGATAGGGGAAGGCATTCTCTAACCTACAGTCCAAATAAATTCTTGGCCTCTTCCCATTCCATTTCCTTTCCCTTTCTGGTTATTTGCTCCCAATACCTTTGTTCCTTTGCCAGTTTTCTCCAATAAATTCCAGCCCCCTCTTGCATATTATCTGTATCCCTGACCACAGTCAACCCTCTCATCAAAATCTATTTTCTCCATTCTCGTGCTGGTTTGGTTCTTAGAATACTCCCTGCTATTTTATGAATATAATACTTTGTATGATTTTGGTTGTTCTCCTTAAGAGTCTGCATCCGAAATCCAAATCTGTCCTTATTTCTTGAGCTTCCTCCCTGTGTCATCCCTTTCCACCCTGAATTACAGTTTTCTGTACTATGTATAAGAGCCTTAACTGAGTTGCTCTAAAATATCCCCTCAAATTAGGTAATCCTAGTCCACCGTGTTCTATTGGTAGAATCAGCTTATCCCACGTGACCCTTCCCAGATAAAATCCTTCAGCTCTTTTTTAATTGCTATCCACAATTTCTCCTCTGGTTGATAAAAGTATGTCTGGCCTGTGTATAAGACTAAAGGGACTAAAACCATTTTAGTGACTTGTATCTTAGTATCCATATCCAAATAACAAAACTTCCAGTTTCTCAATTTTTGTATTATCTTCTGTTTAGTCTCTTCCCACATATGCTTAGTTGCCACCACAGAGACATTTCTAATCCATACTCCTAAATACTTCATTTTATCCTGTCCCCATAAATATGGATATTGTTGGACCAATTAGTGTGTGGGTACATAATTTACTGCTACTGCCTTTGTTTTAGCTTCATTAATTTTGTATCCTGAGAAGATTTGAAACTGTTTTAAAATGTTCCACAACACTGTAATGTCCCTTTCTGGTTTTGTCATGTATAAAATAATACTATCTGCAAATACAGCCAGCTTTTCCTGACTACCATACCAATTATATCCTTGAATTTCTGAATCCCTTATTTTCTTTGCCAGTGGTTCTAAATATAATGCAAACAACAAAGGAGAAAGTGAACAACCCTGCCTGGTTCCTCTACTCAAGCAGAAATTATCGGAGAGGACCCCACCCACTTTAATTAATGCCTCCGATCTCTTATATATTCTTCTAATCAGCCTTATAACTGTATCAGGGAAAGCAAATGCTTCCATTGCCCTGCTCATGAACTCCCAGTCTACTCTGTCAAATGCTTTCCTTACATCAAGACCCACCAATAAAAGTGGCACTTTCTTACATTCTGCTTCCCTCTAGATCATCAATGTTCTGTTAATATTGTCAAATGTTTGCCTCTCCCTCCACAAAAACCACACTGCTCCATATCTATCAATTTTGGTATCGCCTTTGCCATTCTTTTAGCCATTATAGACATAAACACTTTACAATCATGACTTATTATTGAAATGGGCCTGTATGAAGCTGAATCTGATGGATCTTTACTCTCTTTAAGTATTACCATTACCACCGCCTTCTTCCAGGATGCTGGAACTTCTCCTCCTCTTAAGATACTATTAAACAAAACTTTCCTGATCTTTACCATTTTTTTCCCTCCTAACTTCCAAACTTCCACAGGAACACCATCTATTCCTGGGGCTTTCCTGTAGATTGGTTCAAATCACAGCCATACTGACCAGTTAAGCAGAAATGGTCCCATGTGGTAGGGGGTCCTGTCAGAACAATAAGAACAGAAGAGCTGCCCTTATTTCCAAGACAGTGAGATGTGAGACTCCTGAAGTTTTCCATTAGACTGAACAATCTGCCCATGTACCCCCACCACACACACACACACACACACACACACACACACACACACACACACACACACACACACACACACAACTTAAGAAGCATACATTCCCGATCATTGCAACATAATGCCTTCCTTATTGTGCTGCGACCAAGGAGGTCTTTTATTGCAGGTTGGGAAGGCGTAACCACTACTTGTAAGTGCAATTGAGAGCTTGTGAAATTCAAACTGATTGGGAAAGATATTCAGATGCTAGTACTAACCCTCATGTAGAACTTAGCAGGAGGGTTCATGACAATAAAAGCTGCCATATGGCCTAAAACTTTGGGGTAAGACCCTGCTAGAAAAGACTGCACACAGAGAGTAGAAGCGACTACCTGCTGTAGGCATAAGAACCTGTTCTGGGCAGAAATGGTCAACATACACAGGTGCCCAAGGAGAATGAACAGGGAGTCACTGGGATTTTAAAAGTTGATTTTTACCACAACAGAAGGGAATACTTTGAGCAGCAACTCTAACTTGTGATTTAGATCTTCCCTAGAAAAGGACAGGAAGGAGACAGTCATCTAGGAAAGTGAATATCTTGGATCCAATCAGTGTTTGATGGGCAGCATGAGATGTACCTGACAAGTGCACTGGGGCTTAGGTGAGATCAAGGAGGTGTACGGGATTGGTAACTACTGGCATGTACTTGTACGTACACTGGGGACTAGGTGAGATCAAGGAGGTGTAAGGGATTGGTAACTACTGACATGTACTTAGTAAGTGCACTGGGTGCTGAGGTGAGATCAAGGAGGTGTACGGGATTGGTAACTACCGATGTACTTGTAAGTGCACTGGGTGCTGAGGTGAGATCTAGGAGGTGTACGGGATTGGTAACTACTGAGATGTACTTGTAAGTACACTGGGTGCTGTGGTGAGATCAAGGAGGTACATGGGATGGGTAACTACTGACATGTACTTGTAAGTACACTGGGGCTTAGGTGAGATCAAGGAGGTGTACGGGATTGGTAACTACTGACATGTACTTAGTAAGTGCACTGGGTGCTGAGGTGAGATCAAGGAGGTACACGGGATTGGTAACTACTGACATGTACTTGTAAGTACACTGAGGCTTAGGTGAGATCAAGGAGGTGTACGGGATTGGTAACTACTGACATGTACTTGTAAGTACACTGGGTGCTGTGGTGAGATCAAGGAGGTACGCGGCATTGGTAACTACTGACATGTACTTGTAAGTACACTGGGGCTTAGGTGAGATCAAGGAGGTATACGGGATTGGTAACTACTGACATGTCTTGTATGTACACTGGGGCTTAGGTGAGATCAAGGAGGTATACAGGATTGGTAACGACTGACTTGTACTTGGTAAGTGAACTGGGTGCTGAGGTGAGATCAAGGAGGTGTACAGGATTGATAACTACTGGCATGTACTTAGTAAATACACTGGGTGCTGAGGTGAGATCAAGGATGTGTATGGGAATGGTAACTACTGACATGTACTTGTAAGTACACTGGGGCTTAGGTGAGATCAGCGAGGTATTAGGGACTTGGTAACTAATGACATATGCTTGTAAGTACACTGGGGCTTAGGTGAGATCAACAAGGTATATGGGATTGGTAACTAATGACAAGTGCTTGTAAGTGCACTGGGTGCGGAGGTGAGATCAAGGAGGTGTACGGGATTGGTAGCTACTGACATGTAATTAGTAAGTGCACTGGATGCTAAGATGATCAAGGAGGCGTACGGGATTGGTAACTACTGACATGTACTTAGTAAGTGCACTGGATGCTAAAGTGATCAAGGAGGTGTACGGGATTGGTAACTACTGACATGCAATTAGTAAGTGCACTGGATGCTAAGGTGATCAAGCAGGTGTACAAGATTGGTAATGACCGGCTGTGATTGGAAAATACAGAAACCCCCTTGATCCCACTATTTTGATATGGAGATAAGTATCTTGAAGGTCCAAAGAGAGGTCTCTTTCTGGCAAGCTAGGGAAGATGGACTGTACCCTAACCATTAAAAATGTTTCTTCTGGGAAGAATACATTTAGGTCCCTGTAATCTACAATGGGCATAAAGTCCTTTGCTCTTTTCACACCAAGAATATCTCTAAAAAAATTATAAGCCTTTACAGTGTGACAGAACCTCCTGGATGGCTTTTCTGATTGGTTCTTCCTTGCTGCTTTTTTGTGATGGGGTAGAAAATCTAACAAGGGATGAAACTGAAACTAGGAAAGGGAAAATGAGAGAGAGAAAAAAGGTATTGTTTACTCTCACTCATCCTTCTTTCCTTGAAGATTCTCTTCGTATCATTGGTATGAAGGGATAATTTTACCATAACTGTGTGCAGGGTGGAGTAGTCAGGCAAGGACTCTGGACTTCTATGAGCTACCCCAGGGATGACTGGAACCAGCTGGTGAGCACCAAGTACACTGACCTTCAAGTTCATGACTTTTCTGGAAATCAGAGTGAAGGGATTCTGGTTCCAGCAGCCACTTGCTTCTCATCTTGCTGTGAATCATGCCTAAAATACACTTGGTCTTGGCTCCTCTGTGTGCTTGTAAAGACACATTGTGGTAGGTGAAATTCTGCACCTACAGAATGAGGTTCTCATCCTCCTTCATATTTTTGAGGTGTAGAGAGACCTCTTAACAAACAGACTCAAAAAGACCCTTCAAAATGGGAGTCCAAGAAGGTCACAATGGTGTCCTCAACATGGTATTTTAATCATGTTCGAAGCAGTGTTATACAGTAGTACAAAATCCTGTCACAATGGTGTCCTCAACATGGTATTTTAATCATGTTCGAAGCAGTGTTATACAGTAGTACAAAATCCTGTCACAATGGTGTCCTCAACGTGGTATTTTAATCATGTTCGAAGCAGTGTTATACAGTAGTACAAAATCCTGTCACAATGGTGTCCTCAACATGGTATTTTAATCATGGTCGAAGCAGTGTTATACAGTAGTACAAAATCCTGTCACAATGGTGTCCTCAACATGGTATTTTAATCATGTTCGAAGCAGTGTTATACAGTAGTACAAAATCCTGTCACAATGGTGTCCTCAACATGGTATTTTAATCATGTTCGAAGCAGTGTTATACAGTAGTACAAAATCCTGTCACAATGGTGTCCTCAACGTGGTATTTTAATCATGTTCGAAGCAGTGTTATACAGTAGTACAAAATCCTGTCACAATGGTGTCCTCAACATGGTATTTTAATCATGGTCGAAGCAGTGTTATACAGTAGTACAAAATCCTGTCACAATGGTGTCCTCAACATGGTATTTTAATCATGTTCGAAGCAGTGTTATACAGTAGTACAAAATCCTGTCACAATGGTGTTCTCAACATGATATTTTAATCATGTTCGAAGCAGTGGTATACAGTAGTACAAAATCCTGTCACAATGGTGTCCTCAACATGGTATTTTAATCATGTTTGAAGCAGTGTTATACAGTAGTACAAAATCCTGTCACAATGGTGTCCTCAACATGGTATTTTAATCATGTTCGAAGCAGTGTTATACAGTAGTACAAAATCCTGATGCTCTGGATGCACCTTACACAGCATTATATGTGACATGTACCATAGACTTGCTTAGGTTAGAATAGGTAGTAGCTTAGGTCCTGACCTGACCCTTTAATTGGGCATCAGACATGGCCTCTACCACACACACTACATTCATTTTCTATTCTTCTTTGGAAGCACACGATAAAGATCACTGTCCCCAGAGATAAAGTAATCAACATGAGCACATTTTTTAAAATATATTGCTCTGGTCTCCTTAACTAGCATATGGGTAATAGGACCCTGGGTGTGGAAACCTGATGGAGGACTGCTAAAAAAATGATATTATCTGGCTTGGAGGTCTTTATTCAAATTTCACTGTGTTTTGTAGGCTAGAAAACAGGGGCAACCTCCTTAGGTATGGGAGCTACTATGTCAGGGGTTCCCCTGCTGCTTTAGTTGCATCCTTGACTAGGTCAACC
Organism: Protopterus annectens; assembly: GCF_019279795.1. NCBI lineage: Eukaryota > Metazoa > Chordata > Ceratodontiformes > Protopteridae > Protopterus > Protopterus annectens. The sequence continues at coordinate 1,244,946,202 of NC_056747.1, read as the reverse complement.
TAAGGGAGAACCACACACAAGGTTTAAGGCTGAAGCAGCAGGCCAGGTGTAGTCTCTGCTGACAAGATGGGGTAGGATCAAAGTGTCAGCCTCTTCATCACATTATTTTCAAATACTCCACAAATCTGAGGTTATCATCAGAAGAGATGGGTTAGGTGGTCCCAATGTCTTCATCAAAGTTTTCTATGGGAAGTTATGAGGAAGAATGAATTAGACTCATCTAAGCATGCTTTTCCTGTAGTTTTTTTTTTCTTGTACTTCAGTAAAGACAACTCAAGGGTTCTCTTCAAAAATGGAGGATAAAAGGGCATGTGGTGGTAATAAATTTTTGTAAAGGAGAGGGTTGATGGCCTGCAGTGTAGACAAAGGATGGCTGATAGGGTCCATCACAAGAAGAGGTATCATAAGGGTGTGCATGATACAGAGCACATGGTAAAGGTGGTACCAGGGTCTCCAATACTGAACGAAATGGCACCAGAACCACCACTGCTGCAGAAACATATACACAGGACCCAGGGGTATTATACCAGGAACCCAAACATCAGTCTGGCACAGAAGGGCTAGATTCCAGCACCATGCACATCATTAGGGACCCAAGTAGATAGTCAGCTTTCCTTTGATAACCATGTTGCCAAAGTGGTTAGAAAATCCTTCTATGTGACCCATCTGATCAAGAAAGGGTTTGCATCAAGATCTAAGGATCAGGGGTGTAGCTAGGATTTTCAAATTTGTACTCACAGCTCTCAAACTGCTAACCCCCTCCCCAGCCAAGCTACGGTCATTCTTGTAATTCACGGTTCGCTCTTTTAGTGTCGATGAAGAGGCATTCGCTGTAATGCCTCTTCAGTAATATAATATAAATTCACTCAAACTCAGTTCCTTGAATTGAAAATTAACCTGAAATGTCAGTTCTTTGAAAAATGCAGCATGGTAGTTGGGGTAGAGAATTTATGCTTTTGCTTTCTGTAACTAAGGTACAGGTTTTGAGCTTGAGTAAATTACTAACCACCTGCTACCCCTAACTAGGATGTTTCATTCACACACACACCCCTACCTACCTCTTAGTGCAAGAAATATGGACAGAGCCTAAAATAAACAGGGACATATATTAAATAATGCTCTCGTGAACTTAGAAAGTTACTAGAATAACAGGATTTGTGCTAGTATGAGAAAGTTGCTAGAATAACAGGATTTGTGCTAGTATGAATTTTTCTAAAGAACATGAAGTCTGAAACTCAAATGTCTGTCATTATTTAGCAACTTCAGCCTTCAAATGATTTTCTAGAAAATCACAAAATGTATGAGGAACAGACAAAACATATGGGGCAAAAATCTGGACATTCTGCAAAATTTGGACAGTTGAGAGGTATGCTATCTACCTACCACACACACACACACACACACACACACACACACACACACACACACACACACACACACACACACACACCTCTCAACCTCTTAGAGCAACAAACTCATAAATAAAACTGAGGCAAAGGCCCAAAAATAAGGACATTTTTTTAAATATTGCTCTTGTAAACTTAGAAAGATAATAGAATAGTAGTTGGTCTTGCATTAGTACAAATTTTCTGAAAGGTATGTAATCTGAAACTCAAATGTCTGCCATTATTTTCTAATGTCAGTCTTTAACAATTTGCCACTAATTTGCCAGAAAACCGCAATTTTATGAAAAACGGACCAAAAATGTGATGCAAAAATATAAAATTGCCAGACAACACAGCTGGGAACCTGTCAAAGAAGGGACACCATTTTAATATGAGCACAGTTAACTTAGAGCAGCTGACAAAATTAGAGAATCTACATGCATTTCTGAAATAAAAGTAATGTATAACTCTGATCATTACAGTTATTTATAAAAGTAAAGTAAACCCTCCACGTTTTCTTCCAAAATTGCTATTTTGCAGAGAGATTATTAGGGGGAGAGCAACATTTTGAGCCAAAATTGGGGACAGTTGAGATTTTTGGATATTCCTAATTCTATAAAGCGATTTATTTGCACATACCTCTCAACCTCTTAATGCAGGAAACCTGGACAAGGCCAAATATATTGGGGGAACATACAAACAGTACTAAAAATTGACCTTGTATAAACTTAAGACAGCTGCTAGAATATCAGGTCTTGCTTTAGCATGCATTTTTCTGAAGATTATGACGTCTGAAACTTAACGTCAGTCATTATTTAGTGATTTCGTTCCTAAATGATTTGCCAGAAAAAGTTTTATTTTGCATTTTACAGCACGAACACCAATAAATATCTGCTAAACAAAGCAATGCAGTCTCAATGAAACTAGACTTAGCATTAAAACTTCTCTGCCCTTGAAACTCACATTTATTGAAACAGCATTGAAACCCACATTCAAAGAAAATACATTTTGCCAGTGGCAGATAAAGATTAACTTTGGGCTGTTTTCAAATCATAGGCCCCTTGCACATGAAACATACAACATGCTCTTTGATACACCTTCCATCATAAAAGTCTACTCAAACTTCTACAGTCCACCAGTATCAGTAAATATGCACAATCTCTGAACTAGTAAAAGCCATCTACATAATTCCACATTAGATAAATCTGTAACTAATGAAGAGGCTGCTGCTAGCAAACAACTTTATATTTCATGGTTTCATCTACAAATAATGTGCCTGTTGCCCTTGAGGAATAAAGTGCCTATGTTGCATTAAAAACAATGATACGCTAGTAATATTGCAATAGGGAATGGATGGCAAACTGATAGGTTCATAGTTACTACTAGATATCTTCGCCAAAACAGACTACAGCATCCACTCCCCTTTACAACGCAGTACAGTATCAGCAATACATCTACCTACTGTGGGAGAAGAACCCACAGCCTTCTGCATCAAAAGCAAGTACACTACCTGTTGTGCTATTAACAGTGCAAGCAGACTCCGCATAAGCAGCACTAAACTTAAGTTCCCCTGCAGCTCTCAGCTCCTTGTAAAATGTTGACACTCAGCTGTATCTCTGAACTTTGCAGCACAAGAAATCTGGAAAAAGCCAACATACATTTAGGTCCCTGTAATCTACAATGGGCATAAAGTCCTTTGCTCTTTTCACACCAAGAATATCTCTAAAAAAATTATAAGCCTTTACAGTGTGACGGAACCTCCTGGATGGCTTTTCTGATTGGTTCTTCCTTGCTGCTTTTTTGTGATGGGGTAGAAAATCTAACAAGGGATGAAACTGAAACTAGGAAAGGGAAAATGAGAGGGAGAAAAAAGGTATTGTTTACTCTCACTCATCCTTCTTTCCTTGAAGATTCTCTTCGTATCATTGGTATGAAGGGATAATTTTACCATAACTGTGTGCAGGGTGGAGTAGTCAGGCAAGGACTCTGGACTTCTATGAGCTACCCCAGGGATGACTGCAACCAGCTGGTGAGCACCAAGTACACTGACCTTCAAGTTCCTGACTTTTCTGGAAATCAGAGTGAAGGGATTCTGGTTCCAGCAGCCACTTGCTTCTCATCTTGCTGTGAATCATGCCTAAAATACACTTGGTCTTGGCTCCTCTGTGTGCTTGTAAAGATACATTGTGGTAGGTGAAATTCTGCACCTACAGAATGAGGTTCTCATCCTCCTTCATATTTTTGAGGTGTAAAGAGACTTCTTAACAAACAGACTCAAAAAGACCCTTCAAAATGGGAGTCCAAGAAGGTCACAATGGTGTCCTCAACATGGTATTTTAATCATGTTCGAAGCAGTGTTATACAGTAGTACAAAATCCTGTCACAATGGTGTCCTCAACATGGTATTTTAATCATGTTCGAAGCAGTGTTATACAGTAGTACAAAATCCTGTCACAATGGTGTCCTCAACGTGGTATTTTAATCATGTTCGAAGCAGTGTTATACAGTAGTACAAAATCCTGTCACAATGGTGTCCTCAACATGGTATTTTAATCATGGTCGAAGCAGTGTTATACAGTAGTACAAAATCCTGTCACAATGGTGTCCTCAACATGGTATTTTAATCATGTTCGAAGCAGTGTTATACAGTAGTACAAAATCCTGTCACAATGGTGTCCTCAACATGGTATTTTAATCATGTTCGAAGCAGTGGTATACAGTAGTACAAAATCCTGTCACAATGGTGTCCTCAACATGGTATTTTAATCATGTTCGAAGCAGTGTTATACAGTAGTACAAAATCCTGTCACAATGGTGTTCTCAACATGATATTTTAATCATGTTCGAAGCAGTGGTATACAGTAGTACAAAATCCTGTCACAATGGTGTCCTCAACATGGTATTTTAATCATGTTCAAAGCAGTGTTATACAGTAGTACAAAATACTGTCCCAATGGTGTCCTCAACATGGTATTTTAATCATGTTCGAAGCAGTGTTATACAGTAGTACAAAATCCTGATGCTCTGCATGCACCTTACACAGCATTATATGTGACATGTACCATAGACTTGCTTAGGTTAGAATAGGTAGTAGCTTAGGTCCTGACCTGACCCTTTAATTGGGCATCAGACATGGCCTCTACCACACACACTACATTCATTTTCTATTCTTCTTTGGAAGCACACGATAAAGATCACTGTCCCCAGAGATAAAGTAATCAACATGAGCACATTTTTTAAAATATATTGCTCTGGTCTCCTTAACTAGCATATGGGTAATAGGACCCTGGGTGTGGAAACCTGATGGAGGACTGCTAAGAAAATGATATTATCTGGCTTGGAGGTCTTTATTCAAATTTCACTGTGTTTTGTAGGCTAGAAAACAGGGGCAACCTCCTTAGGTATGGGAGCTACTGTGTCAGGGGTTCCCCTGCTGCTTTAGTTGCATCCTTGACTAGGTCAACCTAAGGTAGAACCACACACAAGGTTTAAGGCTGAAGCAGCAGGCCAGGTGTAGTCTCTGCTGACAAGATGGGGTAGGATCAAAGTGTCAGCCTCTTCATCACATTATTTTCAAATACTCCACAAATCTGAGGTTGTCATCAGAAGAGATGGGTTAGATGGTCCCAATGTCTTCATCAAAGTTTTCTATGGGAAGTTATGAGGAAGAATGAATTAGACTCATCTAAGCATGCTTTTCCTGTAGTTTTTTTCTTGTACTTCAGTAAAGACAACTCAAGGGTTCTCTTCAAAAATGGAGGATAAAAGGGCATGTGGTGGTAATAAATTTTTGTAAAGGAGAGGGTTGATGGCCTGCAGTGTAGACAAAGGATGGCTGATAGGGTCCATCACAAGAAGAGGTATCATAAGGGTGTGCATGATACAGAGCACATGGTAAAGGTGGTACCAGGGTCTCCAATACTGAACGAAATGGCACCAGAACCACCACTGCTGCAGAAACATATACACAGGACCCAGGGGTATTATACCAGGAACCCAAACATCAGTCTGGCACAGAAGGGCTAGATTCCAGCACCATGCACATCATTAGGGACCCAAGTAGATAGTCAGCTTTCCTTTGATAACCATGTTGCCAAAGTGGTTAGAAAATCCTTCTATGTGACCCATCTGATCAGGAAAGGGTTCACATCAAGATCTAAGGATCAGGGGTGTAGCTAGGATTTTCAAATTTGTACTCACAGCTCTCAAACTGCTAACCCCCTCCCCAGCCAAGCTACGGTCATTCTCGTAATTCACGGTTCGCTCTTTTAGTGTCGATGAAGAGGCATTCGCTGTAATGCCTCTTCAGTAATATAATATAAATTCACTCAAACTCAGTTCCTTGAATTGAAAATTAACCTGAAATGTCAGTTCTTTGAAAAATGCAGCATGGTAGTTGGGGTAGAGAATTTATGCTTTTGCTTTCTGTAACTAAGGTACAGGTTTTGAGCTTGAGTAAATTACTAACCACCTGCTACCCCTAACTAGGATGTTTCATTCACACACACACCCCTACCTACCTCTTAGTGCAAGAAATATGGACAGAGCCTAAAATAAACAGGGACATATATTAAATAATGCTCTCGTGAACTTAGAAAGTTGCTAGAATAACAGGATGTGTGCTAGTATGAGAAAGTTGCTAGAATAACAGGATTTGTGCTAGTATGAATTTTTCTAAAGGACATGAAGTCTGAAACTCAAATGTCTGTCATTATTTAGCAACTTCAGCCTTCAAATGATTTTCTAGAAAATCACAAAATGTATGAGGAACAGACAAAACATATGGGGCAAAAATCTGGACATTCTGCAAAATTTGGACAGTTGAGAGGTATGCTATCTACCCTATCTACCTACCACACACACACACACACACACACACACACACACACACACACACACACACACACACACCTCTCAACCTCTTAGAGCAACAAACTCATAAATAAAACTGAGGCAAAGGCCCAAAAATAAGGACATTTTTTTAAATATTGCTCTTGTAAACTTAGAAAGATAATAGAATAGTAGTTGGTCTTGCATTAGTACAAATTTTCTGAAAGGTATGTAATCTGAAACTCAAATGTCTGCCATTATTTTCTAATGTCAGTCTTTAACAATTTGCCACTAATTTGCCAGAAAACCGCAATTTTATGAAAAACGGACCAAAAATGTGATGCAAAAATATAAAATTGCCAGACAACACAGCTGGGAACCTGTCAAAGAAGGGACACCATTTTAATATGAGCACAGTTAACTTAGAGCAGCTGACAAAATTAGAGAATCTACATGCATTTCTGAAATAAAAGTAATGTATAACTCTGATCATTACAGTTATTTATAAAAGTAAAGTAAACCCTCCACGTTTTCTTCCAAAATTGCTATTTTGCAGAGAGATTATTAGGGGGAGAGCAACATTTTGAGCCAAAATTGGGGACAGTTAAGATTTTTGGATATTCCTAATTCTATAAAGCGATTTATTTGCACATACCTCTCAACCTCTTAATGCAGGAAACCTGGACAAGGCCAAATATATTGGGGGAACATACAAACAGTACTAAAAATTGACCTTGTATAAACTTAAGACAGTTGCTAGAATATCAGGTCTTGCTTTAGCATGCATTTTTCTGAAGATTATGACGTCTGAAACTTAACGTCAGTCATTATTTAGTGACTTCATTCCTAAATGATTTGCCAGAAAAAGTCTTATTTTGCATTTTACAGCACGAACACCAATAAATATCTGCTAAACAAAGCAATGCAGTCTCAATGAAACTAGACTTAGCATTAAAACTTCTCTGCCCTTGAAACTCACATTCATTGAAACAGCATTGAAACCCACATTCAAAGAAAATACATTTTGCCAGTGGCAGATAAAGATTAACTTTGGGCTGTTTTCAAATCATAGGCCCCTTGCACATGAAACATACAACATGCTCTTTGATACACCTTCCATCATAAAAGTCTACTCAAACTTCTACAGTCCACCAGTATCAGTAAATATGCACAATCTCTGAACTAGTAAAAGCCATCTACATAATTCCACATTAGATAAATCTTTAACTAATGAAGAGGCTGCTGCTAGCAAACAACTTTATATTTCATGGTTTCATCTACAAATAATGTGCCTGTTGCCCTTGAGGAATAAAGTGCCTATGTTGCATTAAAAACAATGATACGCTAGTAATATTGCAATAGGGAATGGATGGCAAACTGATAGGTTCATAGTTACTACTAGATATCTTCGCCAAAACAGACTACAGCATCCACTCCCATTTACAACGCAGTACAGTATCAGCAATACATCTACCTACTGTGGGAGAAGAACCCACAGCCTTCTGCATCAAAAGCAAGTACACTACCTGTTGTGCTATTAATAGTACAAGCAGACTCCGCATAAGCAGCACTAAACTTAAGTTCCCCTGCAGCTCTCAGCTCCTTGTAAAATGTTGACACTCAGCTGTATCTCTGAACTTTACAGCACAAGAAATCTGGAAAAAGCCAACATTTATTGGGGGGGGGGGGCAAAAGCCCAAAAACAGGGACACATTTTAAACATTGCTTGTATAATTTTGAAAAGTTGCTAGAATAAAATTCTGTGTTATCACCATGCATGTCTTGAACCCAGAACCATATGCATTATAGTCAGTGCAACATACCACTATCCTAAATCAGCAGTTTGAAAAATAGGAAGACAAACTTAATGGCTATCATTTAGATAGCTCTCAACCTCTTAGCACAAAAAACCTGGACAAACAAAGCCAATAATGAGGGAATACAAATTCAGTTCTCACTTCACACCTTAGCACAAAAGCCTGGACAAACATCAAAAACAATAATGGGAGAAATACAACTTCAGTTCTCACCATAGCTCACAACCATTAGTAAAGCAAATCTGAACAAAGTTCAGAAATGGTGGTGGTTAGGGACTTTAGGCTGTTCTTACCCTGAAGCAAAGGTACAGGGTTTGAGCCTGAACACCTATAGCCAGCAGGTGTATTATGTGGGGGCATTTACACATACACACACCCACCCCTGATTGTTTCCTGCTTGCAGCACACTCACATACCTGATTGTTTCCTGCTTGCAGCACACTCACACTTGTTGCTTGCCTTCCAGGTTCCTAATTGCAGCACATAGACTTACTTGTGATTGTTGTTTGCCTTCCAAGTTCCACCTCAGATGGTTTCCTGCTTGCAGCCAGCTGGACATGATGTGAGCTCACTTCCGACTGGCTGGTATCCTCCTTAAAGGAACCAACACCTTTTAAATATGTACATTTTTTTTTCAAAAAAGCTACCCCCCTTCTAAAAATGTTGTACTGAAATCAGTACAGTGCATATGCCTCCCGACGTCCCTGCTAAGGATGTAATGGTGCCCCTCTACTCTTCCCTCATAAGACCCATTATTGAGTACAATGCACCAATTGGAATGCACCTGGCTAGACATCTCCAGCAGCTGGAGAGACCACAGAGGTACCTAACCAAGAGGATTACTGGCCTCAAACAGTTGCCCTATGCAGCACGACTGAAAAAACTAAGACTGTTTTCTGTTGCATACCGCTTTCTCAGAGGCGATCTCTGTCTAATGTACAGAGCCATGTCCAACCCAGAATTGTTGAACATGCTCCATCTTAGCAAAACCAAATCTACTCGAGCTACATGCTCTAGGGATATAAACCTCAACACAACAATGAATAGAACATGCTGGAGGGACAGATTCCCTTCACAGAGACTTCCCTTACTATGGAACAGGGTCCCGATCTACATAAGACAGAGCCCCTCACTATCACTCTTCAAGAGGAACCTTGATGAGTGGATGGGTAACAGAAAGTTCACACCGGGGATCACACCAACAGCACTACTAGATAGGGGCCAAGGGTACTAGCTGCTAGTACAAGGGTCTAGGGAACTACTAAAGGGGCGGTGAATACTGCACAACATGGCTGGGCTAATATATGCCTTCAGGCAGATAGCCCAGTACCAACCTATGAACCTATGAACCTATTAAACTGAAGCTGGCATAGAGTAAATGGATGACAGCTTACTAGGCATCTGGTAATATGGCACTGGGAAAAACGCTAGGGGAAAGATGTTGGAAGTACTGACATGAAGAAACCAGCAAAATAGTTACCAGAATCAGCACAATGAGGCCAGTGGTTCTGAACACTCTGAGATCAGGAACAAAATGGATCTAATGAAAAAGCATCACTGCCCAGCACCAAAATGTAAAAGGGACAAGGAAGGAAACTTTAGATTAACTGACTTCCATTCCTTAAAAGGTTTTCAATATTTATCATAATCACTTGGAATAGTCAAAATGAACAAGGTATTTCAGCCCCAGAGTAGATGAAAGTGGACTGAACAACTGTAACAGCAGGTAAAATAGACTGAACAGATTGGTAGAAGGTATATTGTCTATATCTGCCAAGGAAAGCAAGGATTCTTTCACCAGTAATTTAGAAAAGGCTTGTTCTTGACCAATGGAATCAGACACAGCCACTATGATAACATGACCTGCTTTCAGAAAGGGAAGAATACTTAGAAACCAAGATGAAGCCTGATGGCTGAGTAGTTTGCTGTTTCCCCAAATGGCAGAAAATCTTTGCAATTTGGAACAGAGAGAACTACATTAATTAGTTCTTTATGCTACCTGCGCTCTAGGTATAAACAACAATCAAATGTGCTTTAGACCACTGAAGTAAAAAAAGGTACAATTTTCTATTTGAACACATTTATTTTTTGTTATAAAAATATACTTACATTTACAACCATTTTAGGACTTGGAATTCCATTGAAATTGGTTATGTTATATAGGTATAAAATAGTCATTAATTATTGTGTTTTATTGATTAAACATTATATAGCTGGTAAAAAATGCTATTTATATTATTGTATGTTTTTAATAGTTAGCTTGAAGAAGTTATTGTGAGAATGAACTCACTTAACCAATGGAAGTATTTTAAGTCAGTGTTTTACTGGCATTTTTGGTTTATTTTTCAGCTTTCTTTTTGTTTTTTGTTTTTGGGAGTGAGACTACTTGTGCATTTAGATATTATAGATTTGATTATTTGCATGTTGACTAAGTGAAATGTTATCAATCATACTAAGTCTGCAGAATTGAGTAGTTGTACCAAGATTATATAGGTGGCTACCAATTTTATTAATATATTTAATTACTTATTTGCTAAGTACAATAGCCGCGGTGGTGCAGCAGTAGCATTGTTGCCCCACAGAAAGAGGTACTCCCGTTTGATTCTCAGCTGGAGCGCCTTCTGTGTGGAGTCTGCATGTCCTCCCTGAGGTCGAGTAGCGTTCAAAAGACATGCGTGAATGGGTGTGCCTTTGTTAAAGGCTGTGTGTCGGGCTGGCAACCCGGCATCATAAAAATCTACTGCCAATTATTAGCGGACCGGAGTTTTGCTGTGGCGACCCCTAACCGGGAAAAGCCAGACGAAGAGCAAGTTACTTATTTGCTAAGTGTATACACGGACTGGTCAAGTGACCTTTTTCAATGATAGAAGGTAAACAATTCAACCAGAAAACATTAAAGAGAAGGCAACTTCTGGACAAAGAACAAAGGGTTAAATAAAAAATGGATATGTAAACTATTAGAGCCAAAATTACTGTATAAGAGTAGGAGAAAACACAGACAAGAATGAATGGTGATTTCATTGCGAGTCATGTACATAGAAATACCTCGAGTGACATTTTTAATGAAACCACTAGAATATAAATAATCAAGTACATTAAATGCCTAATATTTTATGCTACATCTGCAGGTTTTCAACATGAATGATATTGTAGAAGTTGGCATTGATGAGAATATCTTAATCATCGTCTTTACAGCAATTACGTCTGTATGCAATCACTAAGTACTCTAATGATATGGCCCAGATTTTCCCTTAGTTCTTCACATTTCAAATATTTGCATGGAGTTTGTTCTAAGATGAAGGTATTACATTGCTAAAGGCCTTCTTCCCAGTCACAGCCCCAGATGAAGGCCTTTCAAGTGTTAAGGTACCCTGTCCTTATGACTTCAGGGGGCTAGTTAAAGCCGTCTTTTTTTTTTAATTTTTAAGCCAGTCGGGGGGGGGGTGATATTTCAGATGCAGGAGTTAAAAGGTGAGTGAAGGAGGTAGTGAAGTGTCTCTTGTTATTATAAAGAGCCAATGAGCCTTATTTAAGGGGGTGCAGTGATGCTGGAAATGATTAGATATAGCAATGGACCTGCAATGAAAGGGAATGTACTCTAATTTCACTGTAAGAAGGTTTATGAGAATAATTGCTTCAAAAACTCAATCAAGATAACTAATAATGCTTCACTACAATATGTACACATGATTCAACATGAAGCTTCAGTGGTAACAGTGGATCCAGTTTGAGCCCTTAGACATTTAAACAGGACATCCTGAGTTAACCTTAAGCCAAGTGGGAATTTTTTACGATAGCTTGTAGCCTGTCTCTGTAGTCAAATAGATGAAGTCCTGACTGCAGTCTTCATGACATGGGTTCAGTTAGCAGTCCCACACTTGAAGGGGCAAGTCAGGTAATATAGAGGAGTGAAAAGATGTGGTCTCCTCACCTCTCTCTTGGAGGATGGAATGTTGTGCCCACCTGGAGAACACATGAGAATGGCTAGGCTTCTCTGGCAGAGATTGGAGGAAGCTACCTTCCATACTTCAAGTCTGATGGGTAGGGCTATTTGATGCAGATGTCTCTTGTAGAAGTACAGGAGTACTCAGTGCTGACAACAAATTGCACATCCCACCTTCCCTTATGGTACCAAGCATACATGAGAATGTGAAGCTAAAATGTAAAAACCTTCAACCACCACTGATGGTTGCCTAAATGAAGACCCCTCTCAGCCAGCACCTGCTTGATGATGAGGAAATGAATGGTAATTTGGCCAAGAAAATGTTATTAGGATAATCAAAATCATTGCTTTTGTTAGGTATTAATTTGTTCATTGCAGGTCACCTTCAAATCTTGTTGAATTCGACTGTATAACTTTTTGGATTCTCAATTTAAAATAAAAGATAAACTTGCTTAAGAATGGTGCTGTCTTTATAAGGCGACATTGAATGTTAGCTGTTGTTTGTCTTTCGGCTTTTTCCAGTTAGAGGTCGCCACAGCAGAACTCCGGCCTGCTAATGATTGGCAGTAGATTTTCACGAACAGAAGGCACTCCCCGCACTCCAGCCAATAATTGAACGGGAGAACCTCTTGCTGTGAGGCAACAATGCTACCGCTGCACCACTGTGGATTTTGAATGTTAGTGCAAATCTGAAATTCTGTGCTTCAAGCTTGACTATAATTCTGTATCTAAACAGAATGCCTGCTGGAAATGCAACTGTTCTTATGTTAGTGGGTGTGATGGTATATGCAATAAAGTTGCTAGAGTGTTTGTCTATATTGCAAATATGTACGTTGGGCATTTCCATTTTGAGCCTCTTGTACAGCACTGTCATTTTAAGAATATATGTATCCCATGATGCATTGCATCTCTAAGCTAAAGGTAGTATGTGTTTGAGATGACTGAAGTGTTAACATAATTTCTACTGAGTTGCCATATTGTACATAATGAGAATTACCTATTGGACTGAAATGATGATGTATTCATATGTTAATGAAACTACCAACTAATATCACTTGGTAACCACTGGTGCACAGACCAACACTGGAATAAATAAAGTAGCAACCTGGTGTACTGGGAGACAAATAATATTCCAGCATTGACCACTGTTGATCTTCTATATGTACAGCTTTTAGTGTGTTGGTGGAGAAGTGGAACTGGAGAATGTGAGGAAAAGTATGAAAATAATTACTTTGACGTCATCTGGCTCAGTTTTTATATGTTTGCTGTATCATGCATTCTTGTTGGTGCTACATCCTCTCAGCTGCAGGTCCAGGGGGTTGATCTGAGCCACCAGAGACTGTATAGTGTTTATATGCCTCTCAACATCTACACAAGTTTCCTTCAAACACTCCAGTTTACTCCCAGACATGCTTCTTTCAGAAAAATACCCCCCCCCCAATAAAATGATCAAATCTGTCAGATATGGTGGCTGATGATTTGAAAAATAATATATATCCACTTGACTTACCTGGATTTCACTGATTAAGTAGTATACACTCCACTAACTAGGCACGCAGAACTCCCCCACCAATATCATTAGATCTAAAGATCATAGATCACCCATTCACTGCAGGATTGATGGTTCCTGAACAAAGAAATATCACCCTTTGGTATTATGCAAGTATTAAGCTGTCCTGTTACTATTACAGAATTGAACATTGACTGGACTTTATTGTGTAACTTGATCCACAGATGTGTATTTGTGACTCCCCTCCAAGTTTCAGTTACACATTTATCTTCGTAACGTGTGTGTTATGCATTTTCAAATGTGGCCTTGCTGATTTCTGCACAGTAACACTCAAGTTCTGCATGCACCAGAGATATCAGAACTGCACATCAAGTCTTGAAAACTCCAGGGAATAATCAGAATTCTAAGAGCCTTACATTGTCTGGTCTGGAGGAACAGAGCAATCCCACATCTTGTGATCTTTCTCACATCTGTGCATCAGACTTCCAGTACTTTAAAATGATTCTCAAACCTAAAATAATGATATTACAGTTACTCATTGATGGTCTTCCTCACTACAGTCTAACACAGAAGTCCACTGTTAGTTAAATATCATGGATGCCAGAAGCAAAAATGTATGACTATATCATTAAACCTGAACTAGTGCGATCTTTCCCAGTAAACTCAGCAGGCTGTAGGCCATAGCCAATACTAGAAAAAATACTATATCTAACATAACAAAGTAGGAATCACAGCTAAAGTGGAAGAATATACTGAAGAACAAACATGAGAGACTTCCAAGATGGCTGCACACTGAGTACCAGCTTAATTTCAGCTCTCCCAGTGTGAAAACAGAAACTCAGAAAAGAGAGCCAGTGAATTTGTTTGGTTGGGGGGGGGGGGTAAATTTCAGTAACTGGCTAGCAAGTGTCAGATGCCAGCAAAGAAGGCATTTAGAGAACCTGAAACAAAATCAACCACAAATGGTGAGAAGAAAACACTGTCTGGGAGGAATCCTGCATCTGTTCAGCAAAAAGCAGTTCAGGCTCCAGCTCTGGTGCATGACATGACTTCCAGTAATCTAGAGGAAAAAATAAGTCAGATGTGCTCAGGGCTGATTAAAATGAATGAAACATTGTATATCAGCATAAATAACAAAACACTGGAAAAATGCAAGAAGCTTTGAACAGATATTCAGATGAGCTGATAAAGCTGCTAAAATCAGAAGTGGAAATGAAGAAAAATGTTGAATATGATGTTTCAAAAAATGGTAGAATTAGAGGACAAAGCAGATAGAGAAAAACTAAGATTTTCTGCTGTACCAGAGAAATTGGAAAGAACAGACTGTATTAATTTTATGAAAGCACAAATAAGCAACTAGACTGGTATTCCACAGCAGGAGTTGTTAATTGAAAGAGCATATTGCGTATATGCTCCAAACCTTGCCATGAGAAAGACCTCTAATGATGAAGATGCAATCCTACCAGCAGAAATAGTTGATTCAGATAAAACTGCACAGAAGGCCAAAGTACTGATTTGGAGGCAGCAGAGTGTTTGTGGAAAATAATCACTCACTGTACACCAGGCAAAAAGAAGTAAATTTATTCCAGCAATCAGGGAATGTCAAAAAGCAGGTGTGAGATTCAAACTGTTGTATCCAGCTATCTTCATAATATTTTTTTCGTGGAGGGTCAAAGTAATTTTTTGATGCAGAACATGCTAAGGAAGAAATACAAAATATTGTCAAAAAAGTGAGCTGTCAAACAGAAGGGATCCTGCTTCTTATTCTTCTGATAATAAAGCTCATAGAGACTTTGCCAGTGAAACATTTTCCAATATTCCAAAGGAAAATGATTGAAAGACAGGGAAAAACACAGGTGTTGACTACAAGAACCAGAGCTATGCTGGAAATGAACCAGATATTGGATCTGAAAGATTGAGATCAGGAAGAAAACCAGCAACCCAGAAATTTTTATTTTATTTTTATTTTATTTATTTATTTTGTATTTGTTGACCGGGATAGTCCGACTGGATGCATGTCCATTTTCAGTGGAGGCCCGGGGAGAAAAGCTCCAAGGGTAAGCAGATACAGCATTACATAATACCAGCATTACATATTACAAACAGACTATTTACAGAGATTACATAAGTAAGCAAGTTAAACAAGTTCCACAGGTTACAGTTAATCCTGAGCACAAGTCAGGATTAAATTAAATTACACAGTAAACTGGTTAACAGATTTTTACACATTCTAGAGAGAGTTAGCCAGGCTTGATACATTGACATAGCCAGTTAAGTGCCAAATGTTGTTTGAGTCTAGTTTTAAATTGACCTAAGGTGGAAAGTAAGGTAATATCAGCTCGAAGAGAGTTCCAGGATCTACTTACAGAGTTTGCAAAGAGAGAATCACCGGCTGTGTTATTAATTTTGCTAGTCTGAATTAGTAGTTTGTTAGAGGATCAAAGCGGTCTAGGATTGTTATAGGGGGTGATAATATTTTAAGTGCAGGAGTATTGTCCGGATTATAGAGGATTTTATAGGCCATAATCAGTTGGTTATACTGGATTAGGTTGGGTAGTTCAAGCCACCCAAGCTGATTTAGATTGATGCAATGATGTGTCCTAAAAGGCAGCCCAGTGGCAAACCTGGCAATGTGGTTGTAGCAAATTGAGAGTTTGTTAAGGACAGTCTTGCTTAAATTCGAGAGTAGAGGGGATGCATACAGAAGGGTTGAAAGAAGGTGAGAGCGAGCTATGGCAATTTTAGCTGGAGGGGTTAGGAAGGCTTTTATTCTGTAAAGTGACCCTAGTTTTTTATTGATGGTTTTGATAGTTTGTTTAACATGTAGGTCAAATTTTAGATTATTGCCTATGATGACACCTAATAGTTTTGTAGATGGGTCAGGGGAGATTATTGTGCCATCATTTGATCTTATGGTAAAGGTGAAAGCAGTAGACCTATGTGTTGGTGAAAATAACAGCATTTTAGTTTTTTTGGGATTTAGGATCAGACGATGTTCAGAAAGCCAGTTTTCTATTGTATTAAAGGTGGTCTGGGTAGCTGACCATAACTCTACTGGAGATGTGGTTGAGCAAATCAGAGTAGAGTCATCAGCATATTGGATACAGATGACTTTTGGGATGACAGTATAAAGGTCGTTAATGAAGATGGAGAACAGCAAGGGCCCTAGTATAGAGCCTTGTGGCACTCCAAGGGTGTTAGGTAGAAGAGAGTTTGTTCTGCCAGAGGACAGCTTGCTGTCGACCATTCAGGTAGGATTGAAACCATTGGAGGGCTCCAGTATCTAGACAGAATGTTTGCAGGGTGTAGACTAAAAGTTGG
The DNA here is from genome assembly GCF_019279795.1 of Protopterus annectens. Taxonomy (NCBI): domain Eukaryota; kingdom Metazoa; phylum Chordata; order Ceratodontiformes; family Protopteridae; genus Protopterus; species Protopterus annectens. The sequence goes on along the minus strand of NC_056747.1, from coordinate 1,244,929,396 downwards.
TGATCAACCATATCGAATGCCTTGGAAAGATCCAAAAAGAGGGCTGAGGATGTATAATTATTGTTGCGATTATGGTTTATGGTGTTGGTAAAGGCTAGGAAGGCTGAAGTAGTGCTATGATGAGGACGGAAGCCACGCTGAGTGTCTGCCATAAGGCAATTCTGGATTAGGTGGTGCATGAGTTGTCTATGAATACATTTTTCCATAATCTTTGCAAGTGGAGAGAGTATAGCTATTGGCCTATAATTGGAGAATTCAGTAGAGCTGCCTCCTTTGTGAAGTGGGATTACATAGGATATTTTCCAGATGGTGGGAATTTTAGCTTCTACTATGGTTCGATTAATTAGTATTGAGACGGGGTAAGCAATAGCATCAGCTGATTTTTGTAGGTACTCGGCAGGGAGTTGATCAGCAGAAAGTGTAGTAGGTGTTAATTTTTTGATCAAGGTACGGATAAGTGAAGTGGTGACTGGTTGGAAGCTGAACGCGAGTAGGTTTCTAGGGGTGCTACTTTCAGGACCAGGGGAGCTAGGAGGTAGTTGGCTAGCTAGGGCTTGAATTGTCTCAGTAAATAATTGGTTAAAACTATCAGAAACATCTTCAGGGGTTTTATCAATAGTAGCAGCAGGGATTGGGGTTGAAGTTTGTCCAGGATGTAGTAGATTATTTAAACCTGCCCAAAACTTCTGAGGGTTATTTTGATTTACTGTCTATTAATTACAGTAGTATTGTTTTTTGTCTTGTAAAATTGATTTTTTGGTTTCATTCCTGGATTCCCTGGATTTAATGTGATCTTGAGGGTCTTTAGAAGAATGCCATAAAGCCCATGCTTTGTTTCTAAGGGTAATTTTGAGTTTAGACTCTATAGAAAGCCATGGCGCAGTTTTTGCCTTGGTCCTCTTTGAACAAACAGGTGCATACAAATCAAGGATCTCAAGGAATTTGTTGTTAAAGTATGCTACTGCTTCCTCTAAGGGGAGGTGTTTTAGAATAGACCAATTACATGAGTTTAGTTCTTGTTGGAATTTGGCAGGGTCAAAGTTTTTATTGTTTCTAACCTTTCTGAGTAAGGGTTGTTGGGAATTAATGGTTTTGTGCTTAATTACATATGTGAGAAGGTGATCGCTTAGGCCATTAAGGAGGGTACCAGAGGTGTACAGTTGGGGGTGACTATTTATGAGTACCCAGTCAAGTATACTTTCTTTTTGGTTGGGTTTACCTATCCTGGTAAGGGTGGATATGATTTGTGTAAATGCATGCAGGTTAATATGGGTGGTTGGGGATTCTGAGGAACAGGTGCCCCAGTCTATGTTAAAGTCTCCAAGTAGTAGGGTTTCTTGGAAGTAGTGACATGATAGCCAGTGCAGGATATCTTCAAATGTAGATATATTGTTACCTGGGGGAATGTACATACAGATAATATTAATGCATTTATTTTTATTAAGTTGCAATTTGGTGGCAAGAATCTCTGAGTTATTAATCTGAGGTGGTTGTATTACATCTATGGTGACATTCAACTCAGATTTATAGAGTACAGCTACCCCACCCCCCTTCCTCGAAGCACAATACAGCCTGTGTATGTTGTACCCAGGTGGTAACACTTCATTGTCTTTAGTGTTAGGTTTTAACCAGGTTTCAGATAAACAGAGAATCTCTGGGGAGTGGACATCCAGAAGTGCATGTAATTCATGTACCTTGTTATTATTGCTTCTAATATTGAGAAATTAATGAATACATTTGGGATTACAAACTATCAATCACATTTGTGAAATATGGCGGAACAAGAAAACCTGGAAATACTGGACATTTTGACTTTGCTAAACTTGTAGGGGACTCCAAAGCATATGCCCTACTTCATATTATTTATGTTTAAGAGGGAAAGAGGAAGGAAGGAGGTAACAGCAAGCAAAACAATTTTTTTCTTAACTGTTTTTATAAAACATTACATATACTGCATGTTATATATTAAAGCATTTTCAGTTATTTTTGTGTGTTATAAGGATACTAAAGTTAGAAAGTGATCTTTTATATTTCTTCTTTCTTTATTTCTTCTTGTTTAGTTTTAAGATATATAGGTACTGCACTTTTAAAAAGAGAAGAAAGCCTGGACAAAATCATATTTAAGATAATAGGCTGTAATTGTACGTTGTTGAGGTGAGAGATGAGTTGTAAAAGTATACAGACCATGATATAAATAAAATGTATATGCTTTTTCTTACTTTTGAATATGGGAAGAGTTGGATTAAAGCCCTTGGCTTGATCTATCAACAAGTTTTAAATGGAAGCAAGTAAATAAAAGAACATTGAATGTAAAGAAAACTTTTCCTTTAGCAAATAAATTTTCATAGTGCACCATGAGAAGCTTGTAACTGAATGGAACTGTGTATCTGGTCCTCATGTTTCTATAGAGACAATGTAAAAAGAGTGCAATAAAAGCAGAATACTTTTTTCTTTCAATGGCTAAAAAATAATGTTTTCTGAAAGTATTCAAAGCTGTTTTCTACATCTGGGAGAGGAATACAGATAAGACAAAAACAGAAAACACTAAGTGTAAGTAGAATCACAGGCTGTACCATGTATCTTACCATGGCTAACCTTCATTATAGTTAATTTAAAGCCTGTGGGTATAGCTGCCAATCTGGGGCAATTGTCCTTATTAGGAGGGTTAAACGTCATTATTTGAAGATGTGCATAGTTTTGTGGGTTTGTATTAAGTTAATATGTGATAGGAGTGTTCTTAGAGTGTGTTTTTTGAGGGTTTTCATTAAATCAAAAAGTTTTGTAAGATGTGATACAGGATCAAATGGATGTGACAAGAAACAACTGTATAAAAGCTCAAACTGGTAAACATTAGTGTATGCATGTAACACAAAAGCTGAATTTAGACATTAAAAATTGTTATACATAACAGGTGGGAATAGTAACTTCTTATCATAATGGCAACACTTTCCATATTTTCTTTGAAAGTGAATAGTCTAGTAGGTATATGCAAAAAGTAAAAGTAATGAACTATATTAAGAAATACAGAGTGCAAATAGTTGTTCTACAAGAGACTCATTTGGAAAGAACTAAGAATGTGAACTTGATAAAGAAAGGATTTCAGGATGTTTTTTCAGTAGAATATCTTGGACAAAGGAAAGGGGCAGTACTTACATTACTTGCCAGATGAGCTCCAATAGTGATGGAAGAGGACAAAAAGATAATAATGGTAGATCTGTAGTGGTAAGGGGCTACTGGCAAGGGAAGAGGATTACACTGGCATGCATTTATATTCCACCTTTCAGCAGAGAATAAGACTTATACATAGGAGACTGGAATTCAATTTTCAACAGTGAGGATGTATCAGGAGGACCTAGAAGAAAAAATACAACAGGGTAGACTTTGAAGACATGTATGAAAACATTTGGCAAGAAAGATGTGAATTCAATGCTAGGAGCTTGAAAAGATAATTTAAATATTATTCCCCAAGGTACAAAAACTGGACTAGGCTAGAAATAAAATATATTTAACAGGAACATGTGCATTTAATTGAAAGTTCTGATACACATCCAGTAACTATTTCAAATCAAGGGTCAATAATAACTAAAATAAAAATGCATAGTAAACAATAAAAATAAGACTAATAAGAAAATTAATCTAATTATTCAGACATTATTAGAGAAGATACAGATTTCTTTAGAAAATATAGCTAGGGAGTTGGATAAAATGAAAGTGGAGTTTAAGAATAGTGTTGAAATAAAACAAGAGATATGGTTAAGAAGTAAGAATTTATTAGAGGGACTGACAAAGGTTAAAGTATTACAGAACAGGAGACTGTCACAGAACAAGAAGAGATGCAATTGCAGACTGCTTAAAAGAAAATAAGGAACTACCTGGATAATATGCATGAGTGCAGAAAGTTTGCTGTTAAACAACTGTTCTTTGATAATACCGAAAAAGTATAAAGGGTTGTTACCAAGCTTAGGGAAACTATAACAAGGAAAATAACCAGAGATCCTGTAGAGGTATTAGAAATATTTTGGAAATTGTATGAAAATCTGTAGAAAGAGGCTCAATTATTAACAATTAGTACAGGAGTAGATGAGATAAAAATGGTGATGTATAACCAATGTACAACAAAGTCTCCAGGAATAGATTGCATTTCTGTGGATGTTTGGAAGGTAGGAGGGAAAAAAGTGATAAAGATCTGGAAGACTTTATTCAACAGTATTTTAAAAGGAAGAGAGGTACCAGCATCCTAGAAGAAGGTTGTGGTAGCTGTAATACCTAAAAATGGTAAATACCCATCAAAACCAGCTTCATACAGACCGATTTGTTTCTAAACTATGATTATAAAGTGTTTATGAAAATAATGGCTAAAAGAGTGGCAAAGGTGGTGCCAAAATTGATAGCTATGGATCAATGTGGTATTTGTAGAGGGGAGGCAAACATTTGACAATATTAATAGAACAATGATGATCTGGAGGGAAACAGAATACAAGAAAATGCCACTGTTGTTGGTGGGTCTTGATGAAGACTAAGCCAGGATTGTATGAGTGGAGCAATGGAAGCATTTGCATTCCCTGACACAATAATAACATTAATTAGGAGAATATACAAGGGATAGGAAGTGAAAATTAAAGTGTGTGGGGGGGATCCTCTTTGATAAGGTATTTTTGAACATAGGAACTAAGCAGGGGTGTCATCTTTCCCCTTTATTTATGTTATATTTAGAACTATTGGCAACAAACATAAGGGACCCAGACATTCAAATATAAAATTGGTAAGGTAATCAATAAAAGTTGGTTTTATTTACAGATGATATTATTTTGTACCTAATAAAACCAGAAAAGGACATTTCAGTGTTGTGCAATAGTTTCATGTCTTTTCAGATACAAAATTATCTGAAGATAAAACAAAGGCAATAGTTGTAAACTATGTACCCACACCCAAATTGATTCAGCAGTACCCACATTTATGGGGACATGATAAAATTACGTAGGAGCATGGGATAAAAAGGATTCTGTTAGTGCAGCTAAGGATATATGAAAAGAAACTATACAAAAGATAGGAGAATATACGAGGGATCAGTGGAGCAGCACAGAGCAGAACCCTATAATTCAAAATGGAAAAGGATGATGATGAAACAGGAAGTGGAGCTGAACCCCTTCTGAGTTACAACTACTAACCCAAAATGCCTTCACATCCACTGAAAAATGGATTTCAAGCAATCACCTTGTTCTCAACCCAAACAAGTCTAAACTGATCCTATTCACTCCCAAAAAAACAACCTCACTAAATAGGACTGAATTCTCTATCCTCTCCCAAATTAATGCCACCATTGAAGTAGTCTCTAGTACTAAACTGTTAGGAGTCATTATTGATGAAACCCTAACATTTGATCTCCCCATACTCAATAACATCAAAAAACACATCAGAAACTGGGCACCCTTAATAGACATAGCTATTACCTCAATAACACTGCTAAAAAGACTCTAGCCTCAGCCTTTCTACTTCCATCCCTGCTATATGGTGCCCCTATCCTCACCAATGTCCACTCATCTCTTAAAACAAAGCTTGACTCATGTTACAATAAGGTCACCAGATTCGCAACAAATGCTAAATCCTCATCACACCACTGTTCTTCATTGCAACAACTAAACTGGCTAGAACTACCACTCTATCTCAACTACCTACACTTAACTACTGCACATAAAATGATATATAAACCCACAGCATGTCCCTCTCTCTCCTCCTTACTATCAATGTACCAAACAAATAGACCTCTTAGATCAGAAAATAAAACACTGCTTAAAGTATACAAATCCCCCTTCCCAGCCGGTGAAATGCTCTACTCCTTCACTGTCTCCAAATTTTGGAATACCCTCCCATCCACAATAAACTCCATCACGTACCCTGCACTCTTTAAAAAATATCTTAGACAACACCTCTCCTCCTGCTGGTTATGCTCATGCCAAAATAACCCTCTCTAATCACATCTACCGCTTTCTTCCCCTATTGTGCCATGCCCACTCTGCCCCTCCTTTTTCCACTTAACTGGTCAATACGTATGTACTCTAATATGTTCTAAATAACATAGTTAAATCAATGCCTAAGATTGTTACTGCACCGCCTTCTAGCTATCTATGTAACTGTAACTATATTTCTATGTTTTATTGTAATCTGCAACATGTTTAATTTTATATGGAGCTTTTCTCCCCTGGCCTCCACTGAAAACGGGCTCACCTAGTCCCACTGGACCTTCCCGGTAAACAAATGCAATAAATAAATACAAGAAATGAGAAACTGGAAGCTCTGTTTTATGGATATGGATAGCAAGATACAATCAATGAAAATGTTTTTACTCCCTTTAGTTTTATACACAGGTCAGGCATATCTTTATAAGCCAGAGGAGAAGTTGAGAATAGCAATTAATAAAAAGGATTTTAAATGGGAGGGGAAGAAGGCAAGAGTCAAGTGGGATAAGCTGATCCTTCCAATAGAACAAGATAGTTTGGAATTACCTGATTTGAAGAGGTATTTCAGAGCTACACAGTTAAGGCTGCGATACGCAGCACAAAGCAGAAACCTATAATTCAAATTGGAAAAGGATGATGATGAAACAGGAAGTGGAGCTCAGGAAATAAGGAGAGACTGGAATTTTGGATGCAGATCCTTAAGGAAAATAATGACAACCATACAGGACAGAGATAACTGGGTGCACAAGACTCAGGATAAGTCCCCAATTCTGGTAGGCACACTGGTGCCAGGACTGGAAAAAGTGACACTGTAGAATCCTCAAAATACAGAAACATTCCTACAATGAGGCCAGGTCAGACACAGGGGGAGGATGGCCCCCTGTTGTAGAAGGAAGTACCAGTCCACAAAAATCACAAAAACTGAAATTATGTATTGTTATTATTATGCAAAAAGCCTAGAATTTCCAGATGCAAGATATACAAAAAGATTAAGAGAGAAATTAAAGGAAAGAAAAATATTTCCACAAGAAAAACTGTCAGAAGCTTCAAATAAAGTTGTATGTTCATTAATAAAATAGATTTGTGGAAACAGTATATAGACCAAGAAACTTTGATCTGTTTGGAAAAAGAAGTATTTGAGTAAGTGCAAAAAATATAAACAACAAAACCTAGAGATTTTTGAAAAGCATAACAAAAGAAATATGGACATGGGAAAGAAAGAGAAATTTATATGGTGCAATATGTATGCAAAGGTGGAAGCCAAATTAATCAATATATAGAAGTCAGGCCCAAAGATATTTGAAGAGAAATACAGGCAAATGCATCCAGATATGGAAAATTTCACAATAAAAAATAATATCACAAAAAGAGAATATAGAAAAGAAGATTACGAAAGTAGAAGTTAAAAACGTAGAAGCTGAAGTTATGGAGGGCTTGCGAAGTGAAAGATTTAGTGTAGAACGTCTAACACAGGTTACTTCACAGCATGATGGAACAAGTCCTCAATGTAAGGAGACACAGGAAGATCAGGAGACATCTGAAGAAGAAATATGGACATGGGAAAGAAAAAGAGATTTAATATGGTGTAATATTTATGCTAAGGAGAAAGCAAAATTATTCAATACAAAAAGAGCAGCACCAAAGTTATTTGAAGAGAAATACAGGCAAAGGAATCCAGACATGAAAAACTTTACAATACAAAAAAATAAGAAGACAAAGAGGAAAAGTAGAAAAGGAGGTTAGTAATGGAGAAGTTAAAGAAATAGAAACTGAGGTTATGGAGTACCTGTGAAGTGAAGGATTCAGTGTAGAAAATCTAATTCAGAAAGTACTACAGCAGGATAGAGAGATGGGCATCCAAATTAAGGGCTAACCAGTGGAATGAGAAGCAATTGGTCAGGTGCCATATGATGATATTTTGCAGCCTTCCACAGGAAACCAGTATGAACATACACCTGAAGCTGGACAGAAAGGAAAGGAAGAGGAAACTGTAGGAACTCTGATGCAGTCAATGTTGAGATGTGATAGGCCAGTGAGTTCCCATATGACAGAGCAACAGATGGCGCAGGATGAAACTGAAGAGAAGGTGCTACAGGAAGATGCTATAGAACTTTCTATAGAATGCCTGCAGGAAATGGAAAACAAAAAATGTGTCCTCAGTTTAGAAGAAAATGAGCTAAGAGAAAAGTTGCTTGATTTAATAGTGATAAATAGACATACTAAGATCAATGAAATAAATAGACTGTAGAAGGTCAATAAAACCCAAAAAGTCAGAAGTTTGATAAAACAAATGAATACAGTAATTAGGACTGTCCATAGAGATCCATGCAATATAAGAGAAGTAAACAGGATTTATTGATGTGAAGCTAAATCAGTAACTGATACATTTCTATCACATGAACACAGGATAGTAAGGGAAAGGAAGGGGAGAAATCAAATACCATCATGGAAGCATCAGATAGAAAAAAAACTATAAAGCAATTAAGACAAGAGGTGTCACTGTTAGAAGAGTATAGAAGAGGGAACAGATCAACAAAAATACTTAGAAAAATAGACATGATAAAAGCAATGCACAGTATTAGGACATATCAGGAGCTATCATGCACTATCGCAAATAACAAATTACAAATTTCAGCACAAGTAGAAAAGCTTAGAAGATACGCAGATAAATATAAAGCAAAGTATAAAATAAGCAATTTATTGAAGACCCAAAAAAGTTTTATAGAGAATTGAGAAATAAGGTAAAAGGAATTTGAAAGACCATCAAAAAAGAAGAAATACATACATTTTGAAGAAGTATTTATGATGATCCTGTGGAACATAAAGATGCTAAACGGGCAGAAGAAGTAAAAGAAAGAATAAGACGTTTAAAGGTACAGGATATGAAATGGGATGAAGTAACAGCCAGAGAGATTAAAACAAAGTTAAGAAAAGCCTCTAACTGGAAAACCTCAAGCCCAGATCCAGTATCTAATTTCTGGTTAAAAGTATTAACATCTTTGCACGAAGATTTAGTCATGAGTAGGAAATATTTACATGTGCACCCTGAACAGACACCAACCTGGCTAACAACAGGAAAAAAATGCTCCTACTTCAGAGTGAACCTGCAAGCTACCCTAAAAATTATAGACCAATAACTTGTCTTCCAGTGATTTATAAACTATACATGGGAATTATCGCCGACAGAGTTTATAGTCATTTAGAAGAAAACTCAATTATGGCAATAGAACAAAAGGGCAATAAAAGAAAGTCATATGGAGCAAAGGATCATTTGTGGAGAACTGCAAAAAGGGGAAAAAATAGTACGGCATGGCTTGACTACTAAAAAGGATTTGGATTGTATCCCACATTCATGGATAAAAGAGTGCTTAAAAATGTAGCATTGATCAGCTACATTACAGTGGCCATGAAACAGTGGCAGACCACTTTGCAATTAAGCCATGATAAAGGACAAATTATTATTCCAGGGATAAAAATTCAACAGGAGATATTTCAAGGTGACTCTCTGTCACCGCTGCTATTCTGTCTTGCCGTTAACCCAATAAGCTGTCTACTTAACAGCTTAGGCAATGACTATAATTTGGCTCCTAGAAAACAACAAAGTGTTAAGACTTCTCATCTTCTCTTTGTCAATGATTTAAAACTGTATAGCTCATCAGATGGGGAACTGAAAGCACAACTGCAAGTTGTCAAAACTTTTTCAAATAATATAAGAATGTAATTTATCTTGATAAATGTGCAAAAGCAACCTTTACAGCAGGAAAAATGCAGCACCAAAAAAACATTAGTTTGGGACACAATTGTGACATAAAAGAACTTGAGCAAGAGGGGGTATATAAATATTTTGGAAGTGATGAAGGATCAGTGATAAAACATGAACAAATGTGAATAAAAATTAGTAAGAAATACTTTAGAAGACTTAAATTAATCCTGAAAACAGCATTGACATCTAGGAACAACATTCAAGCTATAAACCAATTTGCTCTTCCTGTCCTAACTTACAGTTTTAGATTGATTGTCTGGCCCCAAAATGTGTTGGATAGATTAGACAGGAAAACAAGAAGGATGCTTCATACTCTGAAAATCATACAAAAATCAGTGCATTCCCCGTTCTGAAAGAGTTATGGGCCTCCTTGAAATTCATTACATGTATAGATCTTCAATCGTGGGACTGCACACATATCTGCTGACCTCACAAGATCCAAATATAGTGAAAGTTTTGAAACATGAGGAGAATAAATCTAAGATGACTTCCCTGATTAGTCTGGCAGAAGCATATCAGCAACAAGCATGAATGGAAATCATACCAGAAGTAGATAAAAATCAGGTAGCAAATGAATGTGCTAAAAAACAAAAGAAAGAATATAAGATGAAGGACCAGATGAGAAGGCAAGAAATGTGGAAAATGCATAAGTATAGAAAATGCAAGTATAGAAAACTTCTGGAAGAACCTTGTGTTGATCAGGAATGAATGCAGGAATGGCTAAGGAGAGGCAAATTCAAACCAAAAGGTGAAAGGTTAATATTGGTGGCCTAAGACAGTGGGCTATATACATGCTGGTTTACAAAGTCCATTGAACATATGGGAAAAACAGACAAATGTAGGTTTTCTAAAACAGAATTAGAAATAGTCGCATACCTCATTGCTGGTCGTGACATACTAATGGTAGAACGACTATATACTGAAAGGCTTAATAATGTGGTAAGACTGTTGCACTGGGGATTGTGCAAACATTATGGTACTAAAGTGGCTGAAAAACACTGGAAAGATGAGCCACAAAGCATCACAGAAAATGATGAAGTCTACATCACATGGGATCACCCATTACTAACAGTTCAAAAGACAGATGCTAGAAAACTGGATATAGTGGTCCAAGAAAAAAAAGACAAAAATAGCATTAATCATTGAAATTGCCACACCCAGTGACTACAGTGCCCTGCGTACAGAGAGACACAGTCATAAAATATCAGGATTAGCAGTCAGAAATGAGAGCATTGTGGAAGAAAGATACCCAGACGATTCCAGTGTTTATTTATTTAACATTTGCTTACTGGGAAAGTCCGACTTGGAACTAGTCAATTTTCAGCAGAGGCCTGGGGAGAAAAATTCCAGATGCATGTCTTTGTGATGTGGGAGGAAAGCGGAGCACCCAGAGGAAACCCACAAAAATGCATCGTGGACATGCAGACTCCTCACAGAAGGCACGCCAGATGAGAATCGAACTGGAGAACCTCCTGCTGTGATGTGACAGTGCTAACTGCTGCACCACTTGGTCATCCATTAGTAATAGAAGCAATGGGTCATATAAAAAATAATCTACAATTGTATTTAGAGCTGTTACCAATACATATAACTCCTTACGAATTGCAGAAGGAGCCATTACTGGGCGCATTGTGGGTGCTACAAAGAGCACTTCTGGCTGACATCAAAGACTGAAACAATACTTATTTCATGAACGTTAGTCGTACTTTGACTTAGGAATGGGGTCCATTTCTGTCATGGTATTAGAAACCCAAAATATTTGGAGAAATTAAAAAAAAAAACAGCGATAACAAAAAATGTGCCCTGGGTTTAGAAGAAAATGAGATAAGAGAAGAGTTGCTTGATTTAATAGAGATAGATAGACATATTAAGATCAATGAAAGAAACAGACTGCAGAAAATTAATAAAACCCAAAAAGTCAGAAGTTGATAAAACAAATAAACACAGTAATTAGGACTGTGCATAAAGATCCATGCACTATAACAGAAGTAAACAGGATATATTACTGTGCAGCTAAATTAATAACAGCTAAAATTCTACCGCAAGAACAAAGGGTAGTAAGGGAAAGGAAGGGGAGAAATTGAATACCATCATGGAAGTATCGAATAGAAAAAACTATAAAGCAATTAAGGCAAGAAGTGTCACTGTTAGAAGAGTATAGCAGAGGGAAAAGATCAACAAACAGACAGGTAGACATGATAAAAACAATGCACAGTATTACAATGGATCAGGATTTGTCATGTACTATCATAAATAATAAACTAAAATTATCAGCACAAGCAGAAAAACCTATATAAGGTGTTCATCTCTCTCTCACAATTACTCTTTTGCCTTCATCTTAACCCATTAAGCTGTCTGCTTAACAGATTAGGTCATGGCTATAATTTGGTTCAGAGAAAGCAAAAAATTGTAAAGACTTCTCATCTTCTCTTTGTTGATGATTTAAAACTGTATAGTTCATCAGATGAGGAACTGAAAGCACAACTGCAAGTAGTCAAAACTTTTTCAGATGATAGAAGAATGTCATTTGGTCTTGATAAATGTGCAAAAGCAACCTTTAAAGCAGGAAAGCTGCAGCACCAGGAAAACATCAGTTTGAGACAAGAATGTGATATAAAAGAACTTGAGCAAGAGAGAGTGTATAAATATTTGGGAATTGAAGCTATAAGCCAATTTGCTCTTCCTGTCCTAACTTACAGTTTTGGAGTGATTGACTGACCCCAAATGGTGTTGGATAGATTAGGCAGGAAAACAAGAAGGATGCTTCATGCTCATCAAATTATTTATAAAAATCAGTACATACCAAGATATATATATATTCCCCGTTCTGAAGGAGGCATAGGCCTCTTTGAAATTGATTACATGTATAGATCTGAAATTATGGGACTGCATACATATTTGCTGGCCTCACAAGACCCAAACAAAGTGAAAATTTTGAAACATGAAGAGAATAAATCTAAGATGACTTCCCATCTTAGTCTAGCAAAAGCATACCGGCGTCAAGTGGGATTGGAAATCAAACCAGAAGTAGGCAAAAATCAGGCAGCAACTAACTGTGCCAAAAACAAAAGAAAGAATTTAAGGTGAAGGATCAAATGAGAAGCCAAGAAATGTGAAAAATGCATAAACATAGTTGCAAGTATAGGAAACTCCTGGAAGAACCTCATGTTGATCAGGATTGAGCGCAAGAATGGTTAAAGGAAAGGTGAATTCAAACCAAAAGATGAAAGGTTAATATTGGTGGGCTACTTACACGTTGGTTTACAAAGTCCATTGAACATGTGGGAGAAACAGACAAATGTAGGTTTTGTAAAACAGAACTGGAAACAGTCGCACACCTTGTTGCTGGTTGTGATATAGTAATGACAGAAAGACTGTACACTGAAAGGCATAATAATGTGGCAAGACAGTTACACTGGGGATTGTGCAAACATTATAATATTGAAGTAGCTGAAAAACACTGGAAACATGAGCCACAAAGTATCATAGAAAATGATGAAGTCTACATCACATGGAATCACCCATTATCAACAGTTCAAAAGAGAGATGCGAGAAAACCAGATATAGTGGTTCATGAAAAGAAGACAAAAGTAGCATTGATCATTGAAATCGCTACATCCAGTGACTACAGTGACTTGCATACAGACAGACACAAAGTCTTAAAATATCAGGATTTGCAGGCAGAAATGAGGGCAGTGTGGAAGAAAGATATCCAGACAGTTCCAATAGTAGTAGGAGCAACAGGTCTTCTAAAAAAGAATCTACAGTTATATTTAGATATGTTACCAATACATGTAACTCCATACGAATTGCAGAAGGAGCCATTACTAGGCACATTGTGGATGTTGTGAAGAGCACTTCTGGCTGACATCAAAGATTGAAACAATACTAATTTCATGAACTTTAATCAATCAGTCATACTTTGACTTAGGAATGGGGTCCATTCCTGTCATGGTATTAGAAACCCAAAAGATTTGGAGATATTAAAAAAGAGAGAAGCAATATTATATTAAGTAGCAGAAAGTATTGTACGAACTAAGCCAACATGGGATGGAGAAAGAGATTCTGCCAATAGAGATGACTACAATTAGGGATACAAAGAATAGGCTAGAGGTGGCTAGAATTTACTGTTGAAAAGTGGCAAAAGAACCAGGGTATTGGGAGCAACTAATTAGAGAGGGAAAGATAAGAAAATAGGAAGAGACCAAAAATACATTTGGACTGCAGTTTAGAGATTGCCTTCAGTGTCAAGGATTGATATCAGAGTACAAGCAAAGAGAAAGGAACGGGGGTTCCTAAGTGAAAGGCCAGCACTGTTAGAGTTTTTAGTAGAATGTAGAACAGAAACTGCAGCTAAAAAGGGATAATTAGTAGGGCATATAAAATATTATATGATAACTACAGGAATCGGATGAGATTAGAAAAAGAATGGGAAGAGAGATTGGATAAACAATTGGGAGGATATATGCATGGCTTTCGAATATGCTGCAAAACCTTCCTGGAAAGTGTTTGCATAGGTATTTTTTACCCCAAGCAAACTCCAAAATGTTTTTTCTTCAGGTAGGTTGCAAATTGTTGGAGGTGTGATGGGAACGAAAGAGGTAATTGAGAACATCTTTTCTGGGAGTGTAATGAGTTAACAGACTTTAAAAATTCCCTGCAGACTACTCTGTCAGAAATACTGGGTGAGCAAATTGTTGTAATTAAAGAGATTATATTTTCAACTGTGATACATTATTAGAATTGCATAGACATAGTAAGGCCTTCCTGGGTTTAATTCTGGTGGCTACCAAAAAAACAATTACTAAGAAATGTAGATCAAACTCTTAATCAACCTTACTAGAAGTAGTGATTATAGTAACAGAGTTGTAAGAACTGGAGGTGGGATCTTTAGAAAAGGGTAAGAGAAAATTACATAGAAAAATGGGAATTGTGGGAATAATACATGTAAAATAATTGTAAGTGAATGAGCTAAGCAATGCTTGATTGACAATGACTATACAGAAGATTATACTTGATGTATAATCTTTGCAACTGAAACAATTTTAAGATGGTTTGTTTTCATTTCTATAAATGTATGATTCCCTATGTTATAAGTGATAATTCAATAAACATGTTTCTTGGTTTTTTTAAAGAAGAACAAAAGTGAGTACATAGATGCCAAAATATTATATGGAACAATCCATCACATTCAGTGCCATCCTAAAATGTATGTAAATATATTATTTTTACAATGCACACTTTGCTACAGGATGCAAAAAGACATTGTAGTTATAAAATTACAAAAGTAGAACTATAAACTTTCTAACAGAATTTATCTTTATCACAGCTGATAGTGTTCTACTTAAGGTGCTTTAAAGCTTTATTGCTCATATCACATGTCTAGACAGGGTCTGCCCAGCTGAAGCAGCCCAGTACTGAAAACTAATGTACAAAATAAATAAAAGTGTAAGGAGGGCATAGTATTTTCAACACTGATATGAAAATAGACATGAGTCTTTTTTATGTAAATCAGGACAACCGCTCAAATGCTTAATAAAGACAGAGTCCAAAAGTATTAGCCAGGCTCCTAGCACAGAGGGAAAGCAGGTCAATCACAGCAGCATTGGTACATTTAGCATCTTATGATCGACAGGGCTGATCTGAAGTGAGGGATTTAACAGCCTGTACCTTGATGTTTTCTTTTGGAAGAAGGGTTGGACATTAGCACATTGTTCAAGCTAAAAAGAAGGCATTTCCTGATTAGGTATAAACCAGTTTTCAGGGGAGGCCTAAGACGTGCCTCTCAACTGTCCAGATTTTCACAGAATGTCCAGATTTTTGATTCATAATCTGTTCTTCATAAAATTTGTGTTTTTTTTTCTGGAAAATCACTGAGGACTGAAGTCACATAATGACATATATTTGAGTTTCAGACTTCATATCCTTCAGAAAATGCATGCTAACATAAATTATGTTATTCTAGCCTCTTTCTAATCTTATAAAAGTAATAATTAAAATCTGTCCCTATTTGTGGGCCTTAGTGTCCCCATTATTTTCAGCTTTGCCCAGATTTCTTGAGCTAAGAGGTTGAGAGATACGCCCCAAGAAGAAAAGGTCCATATTAGTAAGAAGAGTTTATAACAAATTAGAAAGCAGTAAACAAGTAAACATACTGGTACAACATTTGTTACACAATGATATAAACAATAGAAATATACAAAATAAGGAGACCATTTGCCATAAAAAATAAGGAGGTCATTTGTTATACAGTAATGCAAACATTTAAATCATACACTTGGATAATAAAACATTATTATCAGTATAAGAAGTGTGGCATTTGTTAGGACTATGGTAATCATATAATAAATTAAACCAATACGTTAAGTACACATAGAAGATATGCCGAGTATAGTTTCCTTAATATAAAAACATGAATAATTGCTACAAAAAGAACTAGAGAGTTTTTAAAACACCTTTATTGTAAAAAAAAAAAAAGAACTAGAGAGTGAGTGATTATGCAGTTACCAATGAAAGAAGAAAAAAAACATAGAAGAACTAATACTAACTGGCAAAGGTAGTTAGGGAAAGAAGCTGTAACTGAAGAATGACATGAGTAAAAATAATCTGTACAGGATTAAAGGCAAACTTATTTTTCTTTAAAGAAATAGATGGCTTGATGTTCAAAGCTGGCAAAATAAAGAGATCTCAGTCAAATGAAGAAAACAGGTATTTGACATGAAACATAAATCACATCTGACAATAATAAAGTGCAAAGTAAAAGCAAGAAGCAAAAGATCTAATACTAGAAATATTGATTCAAAAAGAGCAAGTAGCTCACATGTGACATCTGCAACACAAACAGCAATCCAAAGGAAGAGATGTTTGCATACTAATTATCCATACTTTCCATGCAGTCAAGCAGGCATTGATCTGTTCTGATTTAGAGAAGTCATATATCTTCTATGCATCAACTATTAATTTGTTACCAGTGATTATCAACCAGAAAGGTAAATGTGTCAGTGTGACTAATGCACTCAAGTCTATGTTTTCAGGATAGAAAATATATGATGTCATATCTGACAAGGGTCTATATTAGAATATCGAAAATTTAACTGTTCGAACCACCAAAGGTCAACCTTTAATGATTGAACTATCAAATGTTTGAATGTTCATAAAAAAAATTTAAAAAAATTAAAAAACTAAAGAGTGTAGGCAGGGGGGCAAGCCCCACCCTGTACCCCCTACACTCCCCACTACATAAATATACCATCTCCGAGACCACACTACATTGAAGTAAATGGAAATCTCCCCTTACGGGGATTTCCATTTACATGTTCGATGTTCTGCACTTTCGCTATTCTCGGGTCGACAATGTCAGATTTGACATTGTCGGTTTTTGAAAATGTAATATAGACCCATCTAACAATAGCCTACAATGCAAAAGTCAAGAATGGAGAAGATAAGGACATGAATTGGGACTCAAGCATGTTATGAAAAGTTCACTTAATGGGGATAAAAAGGGACAAAGGTGAAACTTATTCAAAGAATCTCATTAGAAACAGCAGTAGCAAAAGCTATAAGGTGTATCACCTCACAGATTTTGAGTATAGGGATGCTATTTTGAAACAACCCAGTCACTCACCAGACTCATGTTCTTGTCTCTGAATAGATGCATATCTGCAAATCTCAGTTCTAACACTGTGTAATGTCAGGAGGGTTAATAACTAACAATGAATGTGCAGTACAGCCTCACTGAGGTGCATGTATTCAGACCAAGACTTCTCTAGAAGAATAGAGAACCATCTAATATACATCTCTCTGTTGCTGCATTATTACAACTAAATATTTCCAAATATAAAAATAAATAAATATATAAATATACATACACGTGTGTGTGTGTGTGTGTGTGTGTGTGTGTGTGTGTGTGTGTGTGTGTGTGTGTGTATATATATATATATATATATATATATATATATATATATGCATATGTGTGTGCCTGCGTACATATTACATATATATATATATATATATATATATATATATATATATATATATATATGTGCATGCATTCACGCACTCACACATATACATATGGATAAAGCAGAACAATATCAGTTGTTAATAATGGTGGATCTGAATGGACATATAAGGACAGACAGAACATACGAGGATTGCCTGTGTCCATGTGGGTGGGGCAAGAGGAATAAAGAAGGAGAGGCTATTCTAGATTTCTGCCTGGCAATTGGCTTGATTGTGGCCAACACATGGCTAAGCAAGAAAGAGACAGTCATAAAATCATATACAAGAGTGGCCAACATGCAACTCAAGCAGACTTCCTCCTAGTATGGAAAGGGCATTGGGATAGAATCAGCATTCATCCCCAGTAAAACAGTTGGCCTACATTATAAACTACTGGTTGCCACAATTAGGTGCAAGCAGTGGTCAGAGAAGGGTCGAAGATCAAAAGAGACCAGGCTGAAGACTTGGAAGTTGACTGAAGAGAAAGCACAAGAATTCAAAGAAATACTCAGTTTGTTAGTTATCTGATGACTCTGCTTTTTACCACCTTGACAAAGGAACCAAAATGAAAAATATTCTGTAAATTCACTGTTCTTCTAAGAACCTCCCTTACACAAGGATGCAAGCAGCAACCCTTTCCACATGCATCACTCTATGGCTTCAGAAAAGGCTGCATTCATAAGTAAGGTAACAAGATGCACATTGCTACCAATGACAAGGTGAGTGGCCCATCAGAAGGGCCTATATTATATCATCAAATGCTTAAAAAAGTGAACAATGAATAATCAAACCCATGTAAGCAAAAGCTTACAATCTCGAAAGTTCAGAACACCAATTTTTTTCCAAGGGAAAAAAAAAATCGCTGTTGAAAAAAAAAAATTTGAAATAATACATAAAGTGGGGGGCTGTGCCCCCCACACCCCCCTACTTAAATATACCAACTCCAAGATTGCACTACAGTGCTGAAAACAGCAAAGTAATGGAAGCGGCCAAGCAAATTCTTTCCCTGGGAAAGAATTTGCTTAAAAGCCGCTTCGCTATTTTGCCTTTTCATTGTTTTTGACCAAGACGCATTCAATATAATGCGTCTTCGGTTATCTAAAAAGAACCCCATCAGAAGAGGGGGTTCCTCCATTCTTCTGTTAAGGGTGTTTGCATTTTAAAAGGGGAGAGGATGTGGCATTACACTGGTGACACTGACGTAAGAGGAATAAGAAGTGTGAGTATCTCTATTTCAGCTGACAGATAAGGAGCGCTATATAACATGTTATTACCTCCTAGTTGAACTGCTTCTTAAAATGGCTGCCATCTTCAAGAACAGATTGTTTTGGAATGTGCCAGAGGAGATATGCCTGTGGTTAAGCCACCATTCAGTATGTATACCTATCAAAAATATTTTATGGGATAGCATAATAGGTAACTGTGGGTCATCTAGTCAGCATGCAGAAGTATAAGATTTAAGATAAATCTACTCTTTATAAAAGGCAGTACCCTTGAATCAGAGGTCATGGTTCTCCTCCAGAAAAGACTGGTCTTGGAGTCTTGTCCATGAGCAATTGTAGAGGGTATCAGGAGGCTGGCTAGCAGATGGATGAAGAAATGGCAGCACCGTAGACATTGTAACAGAATGTGGCAGAAAAGTGGGGCATGATTCACAAGGTTAAGTTCTCAGTTTGCAGGTTATTCTATAACTTCATCATCACCTTTGATAATGATTTGAACTTTAGTTAGTGACCAAGATGATGTGTTTAGAGATACAAGTGTCAGAAGTTAAATTCCTTCTCAGAGTTGCTGGCTGCCCTCTTCATAACTAAGTGAGGAGTATGGCAAAGCAGGAGGATGTCATTGTTGCTCTGAGCAAGTCGGTAGAATGGGTACAGGTTGGTAATTCCTCCTGTGAGCTTAAAACAGAATATATAAAAAGGGTCCTGCAGAAGAAACCCCACAGCAGACCAAGGGCACATTGGAAGAATTAGACATCTCATCTCACTTGAGAAAGCCCAGGGACCCCTCAGAATGAGTTGGAAATTGTTGGCTGGAGAAAGGAAAAGCTACTACCGTGGCCTTTACCAGGACAAGCAGTTTAGAAATGGATGACAGGACAAGTGGATGGACACTCTGTACATGAGTAACTGACAGGATAACACCCACTAATATACTGATATTCAATTTTTATCAATAATTGTTGTCTTTTAACTTAGATGATAAATTAAGATTTACACTATTTGCTATGGTAAGTTATAAATATAAGAATATAACATACTTTCTAAATAACAGCTAGGGAAGCTTCAGGGAAAACAAAGTGTATTTTGAAAGATGATGATAGTCATAATGAGTCCTACTTCCTACAAACCTAACTAGATAAACTTCTGAATTTACCAGAACCATGTCAGCTTCTATCCCAATGGGCTCAACTGTTTTATAGTCCAAAGCAAATAACTCAACAGCCCCCCCCCCACCCCCACACACACACACACACACACACACACTCACACACCTTATCTATAGTCAACAAATTCAAGTCGTACAATGTGACCTTGTTAATTCTTTAACTGTTTCATCTTCAGCACCATTTAAATGCCAGTTTAACATTAACTGGCATTTTACCACAGAGGATTAAATCTACAAGCTGATAACAAGCTTTACCTATAGTCCTGAATTTGATTCCTTCATCTGTGGAATAGACTCCCTCTCCATGTTAAGCAAAGTACCTCTCTAGGAACCTCTTTAAAAGGAACCTGGACGACTGGATGGGAAACAGAAATACATCCCTGGGATCCCACTTGTGTCCCTACTGGACAGGGGAAACAGGTGCTGACTTTATGGGAACATGGGCGAAATTCTTGACAAGGCTTATAAGGCTTATAAGGGCCTGCAGGCAATAATCTAGTATCATCCTATGAACCTATGAACCTATTAATTTACCTGCTGTATAACTCTAAGCAAGTTAATTAACCAGATAGTGTTCCTGGCTAGCCATTGTAAAGAAGCCCTGTGCCTGGAGTGTTTACCTAACTAATAAATAAAAAAGGTTTTACTAAAATAAATATTTTAATATAATGATTACAAGGACAGGCAGGCAATAACTTATGCCCTGAGACATACATGTATAGAGCAATATCTAGTTTGTTCTTATTAATATTCAGGAAAGTATATAATGTTCAGATTAGAAATGGCCAATAACGCCTATGAGCATTTGTACAAAGACAGACTACTCCTACAAAAGAAACTTCTGGAAAGAAATCACAGACAGGCTTGTAAAGCAAGCATGAGAGAAGACTAAAGTATCTCAACTTGTAATATATTTAAATATCATGACATATGTAGTTATTTCAAAGCATTTGGTGAAATATACTGGTGCTTTATATTGATGTCTTTCCTCCAAAGAATTTCTTGCAGTAGTTAGTAATCACTTCTTTCATTCTTAATTGGAAGCTAATGCATTTAAACAATAATGTAATTCTCTGATATAAACTCTTAACTTGAGAGATTTCATCTAAAGTCTCTCTTCTCTCAGACCACCACAGACAGTGATACAGTACAGCTTTTGTTAGCAACTGTCTTTTCTTTTTATATCTTTCATGACAAATCCATTTGGGATCCATGCATGTCTATCTTTCTGGCTTTATCTGAGGCACAGAAAGACCATTTTTTTTTGTTTTGAAAGTATTAATCATTTTTCAGATTAAGAATCCCTGGCCTTCAGGTTAGTAACTTAGAATACAATATAACAACTTTGCTAAACTGGGTAGTTTGAATATAAGCATGGACTAGCCCTATTCAGACACAAAAAAGAAACACACCTACCATAACTACAGATCAGACTGGTAGCTCTGTCTTCAATACCTACAGGACTAAAATGGCAGAACTCAGTCAGCCAGGCATCTAAAACTTTCACCTGCTACCAAAGCCCCAACCTTTAATCAGAATACCATGCAAATTAGAAAGAATGAGCAAGAATTCACAATAAGCAACTGTGTGCATATACTCCAAGGTTGGGCTCAGGATTTGCTGGAGAATCTGATGAACTTTGCAGGTAAACTGAGTGCTTTGCTGGAGAAAATAATCAAATTATGCCAGGGGTCTGGGGGTTACTATGTACATTTTAGAGCATTTTTCAATGTTTCTTGTACCTCCTAATCACTGGACTTCAAATGAATACTTCTTCTGGGGTAGTAACTTACATCAGCAGACTACCTCCATCCCCACCAATTATAGCTATGTTGACCCATGAAGGGGTACAGGAGAGCCCACAAAAGCATTTATAGTTAATTTTTTCACCTTTCTGTGTTTCATGTATTATTTTTTATTGTTTCAGCTAAGCGATATTGTGGAGATCAGAGAATATATTTTATATATATATGTTTACCATCATAAGGTCAAATGCACTAATGTCTAACGTGCATTTGACCAAAAAATAACATCTAAACCCAAACTATCGAAAGACAGGAATGTCGCAAATGGTTTGCACAAAAAAGTGCATACCATATTGTCCACACTCTCCTCTTCCAGCCACAACAATCAGCTCACCTCTACTATTTTGCAGGGGGGCTACGCATCCCTGCACCTCCCTACTTAAATATACCAACTCTGAGATCGCACTACAGTGAGGAAATGGGCTATTTCCCTGTTCCTCACTGAAGTGCGACCTCCATCCACAGCCTCCGCACATCGCTTGTCCAAAGTGTTGTACTGCCAAAACACAGTATATTGACATACCATTACATTTTCAGCTGTATGTAGCTTGCTAATCATTTTGTTATTAACGTTGATGTATTTCCCCTGTAAATCCCACTATACTGCCACCAAAGTCATTACATCCATGACGCAAATGACCATGTAAGGATGTCATATTGCAGGTGATCGTTTACAGCAGCACATTCGACATTTTGACTTTAGATTAATGTTATTTCACCTTTTTCATTACTGAGGACAGTGTGTTCAACCAATTAATGTTCGCACATTCAATATTATGGTAAACTACATATATATATATATATATATATATATATATATATATATATAAAAGAGATCATATTACAACCTGCTCAAACTGATAATCTAGTCTTTGCTCACTAACTTTTTTTTACATCGTCCTTTCTTCCCAAATGTTCTTAACTGAAAATATCAGGAATTCATCTCCTACTAACTGAAACAAAATGAGACAGTGACCAAAATCAAGTAAACATTAAACTCACAACCAAGCAGATGAATCAGTAAGAGATGGCTGCACAACTGTCATAAGTGAGAGGATGTGAAGATGTGAGCAAAGAGACCTACAGAAGTATAAACCCAGGAAACAGTAAAAACTGCAATACCTGCCTATATTCCACAACTCATCCAAACAAAAGCACATACCAGATGGAGGTTCAGCTGGAAAATTTGTTTATTATACAAAAGTAATTAAGCACTTTCATCCCTCTCACCAGGGGACTTCATCAGAAGAATTTTCTGGTACGTGCTTTTGTTTGGATGAGTTGTCACTTACAGAAGTATAAACAGACCCTTCCCATTGTCTCTTTTCTCAGTTTAATTTCTCCAAGTCTTTTGGGTTTCTAATACAATGACGAGACTAGACCCCATTCCTAAGTCAAAGTATGATTAAAGTTCATTAAATTCGTATTGTTTCAGTCCTTGATGTTAGCCAGAAGTGTGCTTTACAGCTTCTACAATGTGCCCAGAACTGACTCCTTCTGCAATTCCTATCGAGTTACATGGATTGGTAACATACCTAAGTACAATTGCAAATTCTTTTTTTTATAAGACCCATTGCTCCTACTACTATTGGAGCTATGTTGGTATCTTTCTTCCACATTCCCCTCATTTCTGCCTGTAAATCCTTGTATTTTATTACTTTGTGTCTCTCTCTACATAAGACACTTTAGTCACTGGTGTAGCAATTTCAATCATCAATGCTACTTTTTTCTTTTTTTTTATTGACTACTACATTTGGTTTTGCGCATCTATATTTTGAACTGTTGGTAATGGGTGATCCCATGTGATATAAACTTCATTTTCTATACTACTTTGTGGCTCATGTTTCCAGTGTTTCTCATCTACTTCAGTATTATAATGTTTGCACAATCCCCAATGCAACAGTCTTGCCACATTATTATGCCTTTCAGTATACAGTCCTGCCATTGGTGTATCACACCCAGCAACAAGATGTGCAACTGATTCCAATTCTGTTTTACATAAACCTGCATTTTTCTTTTTCCCACATGTTCACTAGACTTTGTAAACCAATGTGTACATAGTCCACTATCCTGGGCTGCCAATATTAACCTTTATTCTCCTCTCCTGCATTCGGTCCTGATCAAAATGAGGTTATTCCAAAAGTTTTCTATACATGCAACTATATTTATGCATTTTCCACATTCCTTGCCTTCTCATTTGATCCTTCACATTATATTATTTATTTTGTTTTTTGACACATTCAGTTGCTACCTGATGTTTATCTGCTTCTGGTTTGATTTTTATTCCCACTTGACACCGATATGCGTCTGCTAAACTAAGAAGGGAAGTCAGTTTAGACTTATTCTCCTCATGTTTTAAATCTTTCACAATGTTTAGATCTTGTGAGGTCAGCAGGTATGTCTGTAGTCCTACAATTGTGGCTCTATACATGTAATCAATTTTGAGGAGGCCCATATCTACTTCAGAAGAGGGAATATATCATCTTGGTATACAATGATTTTCATAAATCATTTGATAAGCATGATGCATTTTTCTTGTTTTCTGTCCAACTGATCCAATACCTTTTGGGGCCAATCAATCACTCCAAAACTGTAAGTTAGGAAAGGAAGATCAAATTGGTTTATAGCTTGAACTTTGTTCCTAAGTGTTGGAGCTGTTTTCAATATTAATTTTAATCTTCTAAAATATTCCCTACTAAGTTTTATTTGAATTTGTTCATGTTTTATTGTTGATCCTTCATCAGTTCCCAAATATTTATGCACTCCCTCTTGCTCAGGTTCTTTTATATCACAGTCCTGTCCCAAACTGATATTTTCTTGGTGCTATAGCTTTCCTGCTTTAAAGGTTGCTTTTGCACGTTTATCAAGACCAAGTGACATTCTTACATCATCTGAGAAAGCTTTGACCACTTTTAGTTATGCTTTCAGTTCCTCATCTGATGTACTATATAGTTTTAAATAATCCACAAAAAAGAAGATGAAAATCTTTACATTTTGTTGTTTTGTGGGAGCCAAATTGTAGCTGTGACTTAGTCTGTTAAGTAGACAGGGTTAAAGGCAGGACAAAAGAGCAGCAGTGACAAAGAGTCACCTTGGAATATCCCTCTTTGAATTTTTATCCTTGGAATAATAATTTGTCCTTTATCATGGCTTAACTCCAAACTGGTTTGCCACTGTTTCATGGTCACTGTAACGTATTAGATCTGTGTAGAGTGTATCTTATACATTTGTAAGCACTCTTTTATTATCTATGAATTTGGGATGCTGTCAAATATTTTTTGTAGTCTATCCATGCCATACTCAGATTATTTTCCTTTTTATGGTTCTCCATTATGACTTTAACAACAAATATGCAAAATGGGAAAGGAGGTTGAGGATGGCTGGATCCTTTGTTCCATCTGACTTTTCTTTGTTACCCTTTTGTTCTTTTGCCATGATTGAGTTTTCTTCTAAATGACTATAAACTATATTGGCATCAAGTCCATTGTATAGTTTATACATTGCTAGAAGACAGGTTATTGGTCTATATTTCAGGATACCTTGAAGGTTCACTCTAAGGAGGAGTTTTGTTTTTCCTGTTGTTAACCAGGTTGATGTATCTTAGGGGTGTGCATAGAAATAGTTCTTACTCATGGCTAAATCTTCATGAAAAGATGTTAATACTTTTAGCCAGAAGTTAAGTACTGCATCTGGGCCCAGGGTTTTCCACTTATATGCTTTTCTTAATTGTGTTTCAATTTCTTTGGCTGTTACTTTATCCCATTTTATATCCTGTATTTTTGAACTTCTTATTCTTTCTTTTGCACTATCCATTCCGCATCTTTGTTATGTTCCACAGGATCTTCATAGATATTTCTCTAAAATGTATCTATTTCTTCTTTTTTTGGTGGTGTTTCAATTCCTTTTGCCTTGTTTCCCAATTCTCTATAAAATCTTTTGGGGTCATCAATAAATTGCTTATTTTGTACTTTTAGTTATATGTATCTGCATATCTTCTAAGTTTTTCTGCCTGTGCTGACATCTTTAGTTTATTATTTGCAATAATTATGATAGACCCTGATCTGTTTGGATGCTGCATGTTGCTTTTATCACCTCTATCTTTCTGAGTATTTTTAGTGATCTGTTCCCTTTTCTGTACTCTTCTAACAGTGACACTTCTTGTCCTAATTGCTTTGTAGTTTTCTCTATTCGATACTTTCATGATGGCATTTGGTTTCCCACTTTCTTTTCCTTACTGCCCTGTGTTTTTGTGGTAGGACTTTATCTGTTGTTAATTTAGCTGTACAATAATGTATCCTACTTACTTCTGTTATATCGCATGAATTTCTATGAAGAGCCCTGATTGCTGTGTTCATGTTTCTTATCAAACTTCTAACTTTTTGAGTTTTATTGACTTTCTGTAGTCTCTTTCTTTCATTGATCTTAATATGTCTGTCCAGCTCTATTAAATCAATCAGCTCTTCCCTTAGATCGTTTTCTTCTAAACTGAGGGCACATTCTTTGTTCTCATTTTTCTGTGGGCATTCTACACAAAGTTCCGGAGCATCTTCCTGTATCATGTTTTCTTCAGTTTCATCCTGTGTCATCCATTGCTCTTTTATATGGGAACTCACTGGCCTATCACTCCACAACATTGACTGTCAGAGTTGCCACAGTTTCCTGTCCCTTCCCTTGCTGTGCAACTCCAGCTCAAATATCTTTGGTGCTGCTCTTGTTGTATTGATTACTTTTTACCATCTCCTTTACATAAATATTGCACCATATTAAATCTATTTTTCTTTCCCATGTCCATATTTCTTCTTCAGATGTCTCCTGCTCCTCCTGTTTCTCCTTAATTTGGGGACTCATTGTTCCATCATACTGTGATATAACCTGTGTTAGACTTTCTATGCTAAATCCTTCACTTCACATGTATTCCATAACTTCAGCTTCTATTTTTGTTACTTCTACTTTATTAATATTCTGCTCTACATTCTCCCTTTGTGACCTTATTTTTGTATAGTGAAATTTTCCATATATGGGTGCTTTTGCCTGTATTTCTCATTAAATATCTTTGAAGCTACATTTTTGTATTGATTAATTTGCTTTCTACTGCATTAATACTGTACCATATCAGATCTCTCTTTCTTCCCCATCCCATATTTCTTTTTTATACCTTTCAAAAATTTCTAGATTTTATTCTTTATATTTTCTCACTTTCTCAGTTGTTTCTTTTTCCAAATGGCCCAAGGCTTCTTGGCCTAAATAATGTTTTCATGAATCTGTTGTATTCATGAACACAAATTTGCATTTGAATCCTTTGACGTTTTTTCTTGTGCAAGTATTTTTCTTTCCTCTAATTTCTCTCTTTAATCTTTTTTGTATAATTTCTGTCCAGAAATTCTGGGCTTCTTGCATAATAGTAACAATACATAATTTCTTTTTTATCCTTAATAGTCCATCCTATCATCTTTATGGCTCTTTTTGGCCTATCAGTTTTTGTAATTTGTGTGGACTATTTCCTTCTACAAACGGGGGGGGGGGCACCCCCCCAGCCTGGTCTAACCCCGTTGTAGGAATGTTTCTGTGCCTTGAGGATTCAACGCTGTCATTTTTTTCCAATCCTGGCACAGTGCGCCTACCAGGATTGGACACTTTTTCATCCTGGGACTTATGCACCCAGCTGTCTTTTTTATTTTTTTAATATACTTCTGTCCATGATATATGCTATATAAAATACAGTCTATATATCAGTGTTGCCTTGGTGAGATTTAGTAAAAAACAAGATCCACCTCATGAAGGTACTCAACCAGACTTGAGGATTAATTCAGTTCCAGCAATACTGTTCTCCTTTGCTTGCTGATTTTATCATCTCTCCATATAGACTCCTTTCAGGAGTGAAACACTGTATGCTGTATAAATTATTAGCTCTCCTGACAACCAACAGAGAGTCATGAGCAGCTGTGACATTGGGAGACAGAGGCTGGTTTAGTATACTAGATCTGAATGAGAAATTTAAAAGAAAAAAATATATATATTTATGGATTATATATATATATATATATATATATATATATATATATAGACAGAAATCCCCCTTACCTGACTTAGAAAAGACTGAGACAAGAAACCCAAAACTCCAGAAGACTGACCGCTCAGAACACTTACAGATCACTATGAGATAATTAACCACTTGGCCAGCATGTTGGCATGTTGACCTTTGCCTTTTACCTCCACAGTAGTTCAGTCTCAGAGGTGGCATATGTAGTTAGGGGGTGAGAGGTGCAGCCCCACTCATAGGTGGGTGTAGGGGCAAGGCCCCCACAATGGTAAGTTTTCTTTGCTTCAGTTTTAGTGTGTTTGAGGGGTTGGGTGACCAGTTACTTAACTTAGTGATCTGTTGGTGTTCCAAGTGGTTGGTCTCCTGGAGTTTCGGGTTTTTATCTCAGTCTTTTGAAAGGTGGGTAAGTAGGATTTTGGTCTACTGAAGTAGACCAATATACAGATATATATGTATGTGTACACACACATATGTACATAGTACAAATAGATATGCA
The DNA here is from genome assembly GCF_019279795.1 of Protopterus annectens. NCBI lineage: Eukaryota > Metazoa > Chordata > Ceratodontiformes > Protopteridae > Protopterus > Protopterus annectens. The sequence continues at coordinate 1,244,900,943 of NC_056747.1, read as the reverse complement.
TGCCCAGATAAATAATACATCAAGTCCACAATGTGTAATTTAATTTACAAATTATGACAAAACAATAAATTACATAAAAGCTTTTTATAGCCACACACATGCGTATCTATATCTATGTCTACATCTATATATATATATATATATATATATATATATATATATATATATATATATATATATATATATATATATATATATATATATATATATATATATATATTTATATTTGTATACACATATGTAGATATTACAAACAGATACGCATACCCAGTAAAATGATACATCAAGTCAACAATGTGTTATTTACAAATGATGATAAAACAACAGTGAAAGCACTGAAAAGCTTTGGGTCTAAATAATTCACTGCAAAGGGGTAGATGTTAAAACACTGCAGTGCTTTTACAGCCCCATTGTTCATGTGCTCCTTAAAACAATGCAGTGCTTTTACAGCCCCATTGTTCACTTGCTCCTTAAAACAATGCAGGGCTTTTAGAGTCCCATTGTTCATGTGCTCCTTAAAACAATGCAGTGTTTTTACATCCCCACTGTAAACATGCTCCTTAAAACAATGCAGTGCTTTTACAGTCCAATTGTTCACATGCTCCTTAAAACAATGCAGTGCTTTTACAGCCCCTATGCTCACGTGCTCCTTAAAACAATGCAGTGCTTTTACATCCCCATTGTTTACATGCTCCTTCAAACAATGCAGTGCTTTTACAGCCCCATTGTTCACATGCTCCTTAAAACAATGCAGTGTTTTTACATCCCCGCTGTAAATGTGCTCCTTAAAACAATGCAGTGGTTTTACTGACCCATTGTGCTCCTTAAAACAATGCAGTGCTTTTACAGATCCATTGTTCATGTGCTCCTTAAAACAATGCAGTGTTTTTACATCCTTGCTGTAAACGTGCTCATTAAAACAATGCAGTGCTTTTACGCCCCATTGTTCACGTACTCCTTAAAACAAAGCAGTGCTTTTACGGCCCCATTGTTCACTTACTCCTTAAAACAAAGCAATGCTTTTGCAGCTTCATTGTTCAGGTGCTCCATAAAAGGTTAATTAGTTTTACTTGGTCAAGTATGTGTCTATAAATCAGCTTTACAGAGAAAAATATGTAACAACTGTGGAAAAATTCTGCTTAATATAGCACTACCAGAAAATATGCAAGATATGTATTTTTCTACCAGAATATCACACATCTAGACTTTTCCCAAGGGCTTCAGGTGCCCTGATTTTTGTACATCATATAATACAGCCAGATGGGAGCTGTGACATATAGTATGTTACCTCTAATATATATATATATATATATATATATATTCACTTCATAACACTGAAAACTCAAAACACTGAAAATGTGAAAACTTCATAATATAGAAGACCAAAACACTGAAACTTCAAAACACTGAAAACTCAAAGCACTGAAACTCAAAACACTGAAAACACATATCATACATCTACTGAGTTTAAACAATACAAATCATAGCACTTTCCACCAAGTGTAAGCAGGGGGGCAAGCTGCGCCCCCACCCCACATCCCCTGCTACTTAAATATATCAACTCCAAGATTGCACTTAGTGCAGTGCAATCTTGGAGTTGATATATATAAGTAGCAGGGGGTGTGGGGGTGCAGCACTTGGTGGAAAGTGCTATGATTTATGTTGTTTAAACTCAGTATATGTATGATATGTGTTTTCAGTGTTGTGAGTTTTCAAGATTTTGAAGTTTCAGTGTTTTGAGTGTCAGTGTTTTGAGCTTTCAGTGTTATGAAGTGAATATATATATATATATATATATATATATATATATATATATATATATATATATATATATATATATATATATATATATATAGTGTCTGTTGCCAAGTCTGACACCAGTAGTAAAATGTGCAAGTGAAGATTGTTTAGGACTTTTTTGAAATTAAGGTGAATATTCTGCATCTTCATTACCTTCCATTTCCTGTTTCCACATGTTTGGTGGTAAAAATAAAACCATCATTTTTTTTCAGTTTCTTTAGCTACTGCATTGAAATATCATTCTGAATTCAATCATCTATAATGCAGAGAGAAGTCAAAAATGGTGTGCCAAGTATATAATCTTACTGCTTCTTCTTCTGTGATGCATATTGTGTTTATTCACTGATGTCTTGCAGTCCTTTACAACTCTGTAGTCTCGAATTAATAAATAAGTGATACAGTCTCACACAAAACATTGACCTTGTCACAGAAAGAAAACTTAAGCACATAGTTTTCAGAAGCCCCCGGATTGATGAATCCTCCGTGTAAGACTAAATAAGTGTTACTCGGAGGCTGCAGTTGAACAGTATGACATCAGCATGCCATGAATATTCATGACGGCACACTGACTCAACCCCAAGTCCAACACGGACCATGCAGGCAAGCAGGGGGCATGTCCGACTGCTGAGCAGTGTAAAGGTCTACGCCCCTGCAAGTGTGTGAAAAAACAAAATGTCAACACACAAGAGCGAGTCTGCTCAAATGTCCATGTACCCAACACCACACTCCCCGACATTGTAAAGCCCAGCACAGTTATAAAAAGTAAAACATTATTTTTTTTTTCTAATTCCCAATATAGCTGCCCGTATTTGTGCGTGTGTGCACGGGTGTGCCCATTGCTTAGCTGCAGTTAGCAATCACGACATGGAAGAACATAATAAGGAATGTTCATGTGAATTATGCCAAATAGTAATAGTGTAGTGGTAGAGCGTTTGCACAAAGAGGGGGCATTCGCAGTTCGAGTCCCTCCACTCCCCTTCCTATTTTATGTTCCAAATTAGTATATGAAATAATTCCTGACCTATATGATGAAACTTTTACTAAAAAGCATTCAAATGGCTTATGTATCAGTGAACAAAATGTATATTTATAAAGGAACCTGACATATAATTGGCCACAATTAAACAACGCTTAACCCAGCGCAATATAGTTGCCCATAGCTAACTCGTGCTTTACCCAGTACAATGTAGTTGCCCATAGCTAAATCACACTTTACCCAGTGCAAAATAGTTGCCCATAACTAAATAGCGCTTTACCCAGCGCAATCGGTTTGAGAGGAGGTGCACGCCATGCCAACCAGCGCACCGTCGGGCAACGTGGAGCAATGTAGAGCAAAGTTGCTTAAACACAGCCACGCCCCCTAACCTGTCTGGACAGTAGTAAAATAAAAAGCAATGATAAGGTTTGAACCTAGGACACTGTGCACCATAATCAAAGTAATGAACCACTAAGCCACGCCAGCTTAGGATAAACATCCACTGTTAACATATATATAGTAATAAATGTTAGATTAACAATTGCTAAGCAGGTCTGCAGTCAGCTGAGAATATTAAAAAATGGCCAATCACAGAAAAGTGTGGGAAATGTGGCATATTTAAGCCGCATAGGCGGGAATACTCGCCATAACTGATTGTAGCTCCCATCTGCAGTTAGAATGTCTGGTGCTGGAGAGGGTACACGCTTTCGAGCGCAATGCTGGGGCATCGAGGAATCAAGATATATGGTTTGGCTCCTAGTCCATAGGCATGAGACTCGACTCCTGCAGAGCCAGTTCCAAGGAATGGAGTATAAGGCAGAGGCTTCAAACCGGTTGGCTCATGAACTCACCAGTGCCACAGGCATCCCTCGGACTGGTGAGCAGGTCCGTCACCACCATGCAGACCTGAAGAGGCGGAAGCAGGACCTTCTGAACCAGTGGATCCAGGAGGCCCGTCAAATGCATGATGCCCCACTACTAAGTAGGTAGCCATGGAATGCAGTATGTAAGACAATCTAATATAGTCTAAATAATGGATAGGTATGTCTCAATATCCCTTTATTTACTCCACAGCTGCAGGTGCTCGTGCTATGAATCAGAAAGCCTATGCAGATAGGCTGCTAAGGCTGTGCCACCAGGCAGGTTAGTAAATATTCTGCATGTATTGTTACATGATATATGTGAGCGAGCATGACAAAAGTGTTTCAGCCCAATAATGCAGCAATAAAATGTCCTGATTAAATCCTCTGCATGTACTGTTATATAACAAATGTGAGTGAGCCAGAAATTGAATGTACTAACCCACCAATCAAGGTAAAATAATTCTGGAATACTATCCCTGCCTGTATTGTCATAACATATAAGTGAGCAGGCCTGAAAAAGAGTGTTGTAACCTATCAAGAAAGGTATACTATGTCCTGAATATGTCTTCTGTATGCACTGTAATAACAAGTAAAGGAGAGAGCCTGTAGAAAAGTGTTTAATGTAATTAATAAAGTTATAAAACTTGGAGTGTGTCTGTGTCACTTACTTTGAAATGTTGTTGTACCCTTGCAATAAAAAATAGTACTGTTGTATTAGGTGCTGTCAACCCACAGTTGTGCAGTCCCATAGGAAGTGGATGAAGGAAGTGGCAGTACCTGTGAAGTATAAAACATTCATTCCCTGAATAAATCCTCTGCATGTACTGTTACATATCATAAGTCAGATAGCCAGGAATAGAGTGTAGTAACCCATGAATAAAGCAAAAACATGTCTGGTATACTATCTCTGCATGCACTGGCATAGAAAAAAAGTGAGTGAGCCTGAAAAACAGTCTTGTAACCTATCAATAAAGGTATAATATGTCCTGAATAGGTCTACTGTATGCAGTGTAATGTCAAATAAAGGAGAGAGCCTGTAGAAAAGAGTTTTAATGTAAATAAGAAAGGTATAATACTTGCAGTGTGTATGTGCCAGTTACTCAGAAATGTTGTTGTACCCTTGCAGTGAAGAAATGTTACTCTGTTGTAGTAAGTGCTGACAACCCCCAGTAGTGCCGTCCCATATAAAGTGGATGAAAGAAGTGCCAGTAGCTGTGAAGTATGCAACTGTCCTAAACAGTTGTGAAATGGCTGACATGCGTAGGTAAATCTGGCACACAAGTAGCCTGTCAAGGTGTTCCCCAGAAATGTTAGTGCGCTACCTGAAAACTAGGGTTGTGTAGAAAACAAGTGAAAAAGGCACGTGAACACATCCAGATGTGCAGATACATAAACAAGTAAATTTAATATAAGTATGTAGCAGTAACATCTGCATCTTGGACAGTTACTATATCAGATATAGGTCAGGTATATAATGAAGTAGCCAAACCTATAACGCAATCAAATGCATGTTGCCTAGTGTAAGAATACATTTAGGGGATATACACCTGCAGTCAATAGGAATGTAGTGCACAGTTAAAGTACTAATAAGATGTTAATGGAGGTTTCTTTTTACACCCTACTCCATGTGCATAAACAATGCAATTCCACACCTCAATGAGTATGTCTAATCTCATAACATTTGTTGGGACATATGTCCTATTGTTATATAAAATCTGCACTTACTTTGATGCGTGTCCCCTGTTAAAAACACCACAATCTTGGTGGTCTGTTGCCACTAATCATTCCTGCATGCTGTTGTAATGTCCACTGTCATTCAATACATGCATGTGTTATGCTTGCTGTTCAACTGTTGTAACCCTGGTGTGTTGGGTTAATAGGAATATTACTGCATGCTGTTACAACTAACTTGGAATGCTGTTGTCTATGTTGTAATTAAACACACCTAATCACAGAATGTATGGGAAGGCCGGTCCCAGCGGACCCACCTGTCGCTCCTCAGCTGGCAGTTGCACCTGGCACCGGCAGGTCTGGTGCCCAGCCCGGGCCACCCTCCTCCATAGGTCCTGTGCCACCTTTGGGTGGAAGTGCTGCAGGGGGATGGGGCTCACTCCCCCCCCACAAGCATGGGCAGAGAAGAGCCTCCTGTCACCCTCCAAAGGGTCCGGGTTGTGGTGCATAGGGAGATCCAGCATTTAGTCGCTGATCCCCTATGCCAGCTCGAGGCGAGAGTGGCGCAACTCATGGGTGAGCCTGCCCCTCCTACGCAGCCCCCAGCACAGTGACCCTCGGGTCTGTGAAGGTCCAGTGGTGACTGCCCATGGGTGGGGATCTCAGTCCCACTGTTACCATATGTGGGCTCATGGGCTTGCGATTTCCAAACATCCGTCCCCGTCAATTGTGTTCACCCACCCCATGTGTCATACTCCGCCCCTGTATGCGTCTTTTTTGTCTTGTCTGTTTACCTACCCAACCTACCTCTCCAAATATACCTACTTCTTCTACCTCACTTTCCACTCTCCCCTGAAAAAAAAAAAAAAAAGGGCAATCTGTACCCAAAAACAAATTACACCCCATACATAGCTGCCCATTTCGCACACATGTTCATTGGACATGTACACTGATAATTCTAACCCCTCTCTCAGGGGTGGAAGGTTTCAAATTTCACTCCAAATCTGCAACTGTTGCTGGTAAAGAAATGGGCAGTTATGGACCTTCCCTACACCCATCCTGCACATCCCAAACTTGTTTTCCTACTGTCTTTCCATCTTTGTGCCCCCTTTTTCAACACTTTCCTATCTCCCCATTTTCTTTTCTTTCAAAGAAATTAGCATGGGGGTTAGCAGGAGTAAGCACTTTTAAGCAGTAGTAAGCGGGATTAAGCGAGTGTGCGCATGTGTGTGCTTAGCTAAGCATCGCTAAGCGTCATGCAAACCCGTGCAAACCCGCTTACAACTGCTTAAAAGTGCCTTAGTCACTCTAGGTCAGGGCCCTTGTTCTGCTCAGCAGCAAAATTAAAATACCTTTGTCAGTCTCAAATCCCAGACCTTGGACACATAAGACTGCATGAAGTACCACTAAGTCACAACAGATATACAATAACTTTGTGCTGCAAAAAATATATCATGCATTACAATGAGTGAATGTAAAGGAAAAATAGGAAGGCCATAACACAAAGCCTGTTCTGTGGATCTTTACCAGCAATTGTTGTGGGATTGCATTACATGACTGTGATGTGAGAAGCAGCCAATCAAGCAGAAAATAATGTTGCAGAGGCACTTTACAACCCCCACACAGTATCATAGCAGCACAAACACTGGCAATTCTAAGTAGGGCAGAGGCCATACCTCCTAAATCAGTCAACTTTCCACGGATGTCCCTGATTGTGAAACATATTTTAGCTGTGTCCCTCAGAATTCCACAGAAAAGTACTGACGTCAGTCAGAATGGTGGGCTATTACACAATGAATACTGACAATAATTACAGTAGACAGTGCTTGTATGTCATGAAAGGAGTACTAATCCATATGCACTGCTTCACTGAAGTATACACCTACTGTTCCTATTATGTGTAAGGTGTACCTCACTTTCAACTACATATCCATGACACCATGCAAAGATGTATGTGACTGTTCCATAGGCCCAGCAGAGGCCCAAACACACAGGCATATAGGCTATACTGCTGTTACACACTCTGCAAATAGCTTTCGTAGGACCTCCCCAAGCATACCCTTATGTAGGAGTATAACACAGAAATACCAATGGATGTAGCCATGTACTGGTAGCAACTGACTGTAACAATGCCATTGTAACAGTGCTGAAAACACCTGTGAGTTGCACAGACAAAGAATGACAGTGTAACCTCTGGCTACCATCTGGGTAAGTTCACAGGTGGGAACCATGCAGACAGACAACCTGCCCTGATAAACACACAGGTACACACCAATCCTGCAAGTCCAGTAAGATAATATTCACATATTAATGCATAATGCTCTCAGTATGTAAGCCTCCCCCCAATTAAAAGATACTTGTGCGTTTAGGATCTACCAAGTGTGCAGGTAGGCATACTCAGTACAGGAATTGTCCAGTTGTCCTGCAAACCCTGTGGTAATGTCAACAGTAAAAAACATACACCCTGCAGAAGTCAGTACATTAATATTCCCAGTATAGTCACATAAATGTTGTATAAGCATTTGTAGTGGTGAGTAAAACTCTACACTGATAGCTCAGTATTGGAAGTGGCAACAGTCAGGTCTGAGTACAACATGTACATCACTGTCTACACCTCTAGCTACATTTATAAGATGTGTACCAACCTTCTGACTTACACAACAGTCTCCACAGCAAACAAGCATGGACCCCACTCTGGATATCTGAAAGGGCTATGCCTACATACCTTAGCAATTTATAGCACTGGGTTGCTATGACAGTGAGTACTGCAATTACCACTCAGCAGGCTGAATGCATTTACCAAATGCTGGGCAACAATTGGTGCAGAGGGCATCACATGCACATGTGCAGATACCTATAAAAGCAGATAGGACTTGCTATCCCCACATGCAATCATTACATTGCAAGTTCAACATAGTGAACAACGCCAAGCAGAAAAAAAAAAAAAAAAACAGTATGTTTCAGTACCAAAAAAAAAAAAAGAAAAAAAACATACACAGACGGACAGGGAGATACAGGTATGTAACAGATTGTAGTTACTGGCAGGTAATAGATGGTTATGGTTAGTACTGTTGATCCTCTGATACATGCATATGTGGCAGCAGTAGGTATGTATGCACTGATGCCATGTATAAGTATTGCCATGGAGAAATTGTGGGTAGCTGTGTGCAGTGGGACATAAGTGTGACAGTTGTAGCTCAGCAGTACATGTCAAACATCTGAACATGTTATCTATGGTCTGTACGGTAATGCATTTAATGGCAGTTTTGGGGAGTATTGCAAACACCTAGATAAACTTGGATGTCACAGAGTAAGACATGCATGATAGTCACATAATGCGTAGCTTAACACTGGCAACTGCTGTAGCAGGCTAGCATAGTAATGTAGCATTTGCAGCTATGTATACCCTTGTACTATTACTGTATGCACACATGTGACAACTGTCCGTGTCGTAGCAAGGCCCAAAAGGTCATCTGTGAGGTGTATGGACTTACAATAGTGTGGACCTTGTGTCTGTATGGCACACACATATGTCGAGATACATGTGTGTCTGATTTCTGAGCATTTGAACATGTGCATAGAGCAAGGGACATACTGCAACTGTTTGTGAAAGGCAGACATTTATATGTTGGTGCAGGTTATGTGCATATATATATGTAGGTTGTAGTGTGTGTCAAACAAGACAGCATACAGTGCTGGCATATGACATGTGTTGTTCAAATGCCGTGGGTATGCTTTGTTAGGTATATAGTCTCCCAGATATGGGGTCCTGCTAAACATATATGGGCTGAGAACACCTTCCTGGCATTCTGCACAAGACTGTGCAATATCATTACATAACTGTATCCCCCTCAATCTTAGCATTATTGATATTCCCACCATGAAAGGTGGACTGTATATGTGCTGATATGCATATCAATGTGTACACCAGTGGATGTTGAAATGTATGCTCCAGCTGAATGTTGTACATGTATTGCCATCCCTGTTGTTAAAAGCCCTGTACCCATGAACTAACACATAGGTGGTAGTATACTCAACACCGAAGGTGTGATAAGAGACTATGGGACACAGGTGGACAGTAGTGTCCCTAATGATGATCACTGTGCCACAGTAGTCATGTAAACCTAGTACAGTCCACATGCCATCAGTAAAAGTGTGTCATCCATGGAAACAGAGGTCAGGGTTCCACTCCACTCATCAGTCATAACACCCTTCATAGAGTATAATGTCCCTGTTGGTATGTACCTCAGAACACATACACAGCAACAGTAGATGCCAGACACATACCTCACAAAGAGTGTTACTGGATTCCAACAGATGCCATATGCTGACTGTCTTACCAAACCAATTGTACACTGTGTCGCATACCGCCTACCCAGAGGCTACCCCTGCCCAACATACAAAGCTATGGCAAACCCACAGGTGTTGGGCGTGCTCCATGTAAACAAATGGAACACCAGACACGATACACACTCTACTGATCAACACCTTGTAATGTAAAAAGCAGAACATGTTTGACTGGCACATCATCATCACAGACACATACCATACTGTGGAACCAACCACCTATCAACAGCATATGAAGGTCATCATTAGCAGTTGCCATCAATAACCATGATGACTGCATGTGAGATAGGAAACACAACCTGGTAATCACCCCTGTGGCTCTGCATGGCAGGGGCACAGGAACCTACATTACATGTGTGTTGTAGTGCAGGGTACCATATGTCTATGCTTCCATAGGCCCTATGGATAACAGCCTATCAGCTACCTAGGACACGATACACACACGCATGTACCTGTTGCAACACATGCTATGTGAGGTTGACTGTGTGTGATGGAGAATGTGTCAATGATATGTATATGTGTGATAGCCTAGTGGGAGTCTGTGTATACCATGGTATGTAGTGTTGTAGCTCTAATCCCATCAAAAGGTCCGTATGCTATTGCCAGGCATGAAAATCACTATGGCATACGTTGTGATGTAGTCCCATGTTGTCGAATGGAGTGTGCCTTTGTAGGCTAAAGCAGTACATGTATGCTTATTGATTGTTAATACTAGTGAATACAAGTCACATATGGACTGTAGTACTACCTGAAGCTGTATGCCTCAACTGCACAGTATGGTTTACATCCACATGGCTTGGTAACACACTTTTGTTTGTTACCTGTAGTCCTCACACATCACATACCTCAGGCATGAGGTTATGTATGTGCTGACACACAGTAATGTATGGTACACAGGTAACTGTAATTCTGGGTTGCCATACCCTTGTGTCTTGTAGGTATGTCTGATGTGTGTGTGGATATGCCTGTAACATGTCCTTGGTGGTATGTGTGCCACAGGATATAGGTGTGTATCTAGCAACATGTATAGTGTAGTACAGCAGTATGCCACCTATAGTGGTGAATGTGCACATATGTTACTGAGGGGTTTGCTATCAACAAGTAGTGTGGTGTACTGTTAGTACCATAACCGTACTGTACATAGATTTAAATGGATGACAAATGTCTGTATGCATTAGCTTCATATACACCTCCTGTGGCTAGGTGTTGCATTGTGTCACATACAGTGTGCCATGTACTGTTGTATAGTCCTACATACTGGTTTCACTTTGTGTCTGTGCAGAACATGGTTTGGTATTTAGCATGTGCCAGGCACTGTCAGGCAGTTGTGGTCTTAGCAGTCATATGTGTTATTAAAAGTGTGTATCTGCTGACAGCAAATAGTTTGCTATATATGGCATTTCATTGATGTCTGTACATTAGAATGTTGAGTGTGCAACATGGCTTTTTCACAATTACTGTTTAATTGTCTTCCAGGTTAATGGCACACAACAGAAAGCCATCCTATACCCCTGAGGAGGAGGATGTTATCAGAGATGCACTCATCCAACATTACAATCTACTGTTTTCAAGATCCTGCCAGGACCAGCATGGTTGCACTGCACTGTGGCAGGATGTTGTCCATCGGGTGAATGATGTAGGCATGCATAACCGGACTTATGAGCAGGTACACCATCACTGCAGTGATTTAATCAGACATGTCCGGCAGCATGCCTCCGATGTCCACAGACAACAGCTTGCCACAGGTGGTGGTGCTGCCACACACCCCCCCCACCAGAGTGGAAGAGCTGCTCCTCAGCATGGTGGCTCCTGGCCATCCATTACAACACACCTGTGTCATCATGGAGGCTGGAGTCACCCAGCACAGCGACAACGAGTGTGCAGGTAACATGGCATATCCGTAGACCACTGTTATCCAAAGTGTTATAATATGCATTAATCAGATGTGTACTGTGTATGCAGAATATGTGGAGCCTGGTGTCATGCAATACTTATAATTTGGGACATTATCTGTATGCCTGTGACTGTCACCCCATGTACTACTGTATAACTGCAGACTCACAGCAGCAATGCCATAGTTGTTGACACTGACATACTGTCTAATATCCTTGCAGGTCCCTCTGGTGTGATAGCAAGACAGGAGACCCATGCTGGTGAGTGGGCTACAGTCAATTTAGGATATAACATATGCATGTCATAGGAGAGTTGTAGGCCATATACACATGTTAAACACCTACGCATAGTAGGTCTCTGTGTGACTATGCACTTCACAGTGACATGAGTAGCTGACTCATACACATGCAACACACAGAGCATCACAAACAAGTGGGGTACACTGTAGTGGACATTGTATAGGCATAGTCAATACACATGCACACAACATACACCACTTTGTCATATGCAGTATGTGTTAATATGATACATGTGGCGTATGTAGACACCTGCTGTAAGGTCGTACTCCAGTATCCCATATGTCATCAACACAGCACACATACTATACCTGGGGGTAGAGCCCTATCATGGGGCAGTGTGACATGCGTCAACATACAACACAGTCATGTTAGGCAATGTTCCCTATTAAATACCTGACATGCCCATGCAACGACTGTCTGTGAACTGTTTAATGTAGCCTAAGTGGTGCAGGTCAGGTACAGCAAGATAGTTGCCAGTGTGACATGCATCAGTGTCCTTGAGTGACCACATGATGCTGCCTGATGATGGCTCATGGTACTACACTACATCCAGTTACTGTACCTGCAGTACTACACATAGCATTCATCATTAGACACCTGACAGTTGTATGCATCCGGACATGGTTTGTATACCTATGAGTGATTGTGCACACAACATTGGAAAGTGTTTCAGACTTGCAGTGCAATGTTGTGTCCATGTACACATTGTCTACCAGGGTGAGGGCAATCAGTGAACAACACACATGCATCAACGACATATATACTGTTACCTACAAGGACTGTCTACACTCGCACTGCATGCTGTTGAGCAACACACATCCTGCATGCTGACATGTGTGAGAGGACTCTTTGTCTTGTGATACTGTACTCCACCATCAACCACTAATGACTATGTTCCATATTGCTGTTGGTATGTGTATGTCAACTTGAATGTGTAGTGTATTAGTGTGCATGTGTTCATGTGTGCATGTGTGCATGTGTGCATGTGTTCATGCGTCCATGTGTTCATGTGTGCATGTGTGCATGTGTTCATGTGTTCATGTGCTCATGTGTGCATGTGTGCATGTGTTCATGTGTTCATGTGTGCATGTGTGCATGTGTTCATGTGTTCATGTGTGCATGTGTTTATGTATTCATGTGTTCATGTGTGCATGTGTGCATGTGTTCATGTGTGCATGTGTTCATGTGTTCATGTGTGCATGTGTGCATGTGGGCATGTGTGCGAACATCCTGTACAGATGGTAAAGTGTGCTTCCTGTCTCCCTCTCACAGGTGCTGAGGTAATGTTGGATGGGTGCAGCGGGGAACCTGAGGTCACTGCCACTAATAGTGACCATGATGATACATGTGTAGTGGCACAGGCATGTTTGACAGGGTCTGTTGGTGGTCCACCAATCAACAGTACACAGCTTTCCACCCCATCTATGTGCACATACGTACTGCCATTACATCCCTCAACACCAATGGCCTTAGGTGAGGAACAGCATACGGTAGGCATTGACCAGGAAAGTGTGGTATCCATGGCACATGCAACCCCACACAGCAGCTATGTCCAGACACATGGAATGGTACCACATAGGCATATTCCGAGGGTTCTCATGGGAGCATCGCTGGCCGTAATGCCCCTGGCAGGCATGCCCGCACAGGTCTCACAACCTCAGGTATGTTACGGGCCATGATGCAAGCACAGGCACGTATGGAATGGTACACCAGGCAGGGACTAAGGGCGCAGAGGGCTCATAACACTGTGATCAATGACAGTATCCGTGACCTTGCCGGTGCCATCCACAACTACATCGATGTCATTGATAGACGTTGGGGGGAGACACTAGATGTCCTCCGCAATGTTATGTCCATGTGCCAGGATAGTGCAGGATGGCTGGGACATGGACATATGCCAGCAACATCCTCAGCTGGCAGCCGACGCAGATGACACTCAAGTGCCAGCCGCTTCCATAGTGCCAGTACCAGCCCCAGCAATGATGTGACTGGGCTGTCGGTAGACCATCCGAGATGACCACGTGCACATGGCTCTGGCCAGTCCCAGCAGGGACATGGGTCCAGTCAACATCCCTCTGCCTCTGACGATAGTACTCAGCCTGGCTTAGTACCTGATACAGTCCGTGTCACCCCTGGCAGGCACAGGTACTGTGTCCATGGCCAGAGACAGTGATCTGTACAGCCTGGCAGGTACAGTCTGTGGCTGTCCCACAAACTCCTGTATTTGGCAGCCACAAGGGGGTACTGTGTGCATGCAGACACACACACATACTACCAACACATAGGGCTAACACATACACACACACATCACATCAACACTGACCCATACTGTACTGTTGTCCCTCACACACACACACACACACACACACACACACACACACACACACACACACACACACACACACACACACACACACACACACACACACATGTTGATTGGATGGGTCATTGTCGGGCTCTGGAAAACAATCACACACCCTGTGCATATGATGAAACTGTGCCACCTCCTGTCATCTGTGACATTGATGCAGGGACAGGATAACATGGTGCTGATGCACAGGGTGACCTACTAGCAGTGTAGCATTGTTAGCATGTTGTGAATAGTAATGGGTAATGATATCCTTGTAGGTGTATCTGAGCAGGCATGATGTAACCCAACAGTGATTATCAATTTCGTATTGTGTACACCAGTGTTAATCCCAAACATGGATTGTACACACATGTGACAGTTGGCTGATGTGTGTGGTACTGACAGCATGTGTTGTTGAGTAGATGTAATGTCTATGATGTGTGCTGTACAGATTCCAAGGTGTACATTTGTGAAAATGGTGGAGGTGCACTGTTTGCATGTATGTGCATGGTGGGCACATGTAAAGGGTGACATGCCCTGTATTACACAGTGTTAATACTTCATATTTCCTATTGGAGTCCAATATGCATGTCACTACACATATGTCACAACTTGGGTACACATGTGTGTATGACATGGTATGACACTATCCTGTGGGTGATACTGTTGATATCGGTCATTGGTTAGCATTCTGGTAGTGTACATAACCTCAACAGCCTGATTTTAACCAATCGTTACATGATGTCTTGACAACTGACACACAGCTGTAGGATACACAGTAGCATTAGAATCTTTCTGGTTTTATTCTATACCAGTTACCAGTGGTAATGACCACCACACATTCCCGTGACCCCTCCTGTTTGGCATGTGTCCATCCTAGGTACACACAGATACACTGTACATCCACACCTGGTGATGCATACAGTGGCCTACAAAGCATTCCCCGGATTAGACACATATCTTCCATGAGGGTATCATACAGACACATACCTGTTGACAAACACATGTTGTGAAGCTATGATCCAACAACAGCATAGTCATCCACATTTGCTACACATAGTATCCTGATTGTACCACATTGATAGTAGCACACAACGTGTAGCAGGGGTACCGATGTGTACAGACAGCCACATGTGATTTCATCTGTCCTTTGATATCCACATCCCCAAAGCTATGCTGATGTCCCTCAGTGTATCACATAAGTAATAAGGTGTTTGTATGCATATACACGGGGTTGTTGTATACCTACCATGAATGGCCATTATTGACAGACTGTGTTGTGTTTGGGCATGTCTGTCATATGCCACAAGCATACACCCACACTCACACTATTTTATAACAACTGCCATGTGTGTGTCTGACACAGATGACCTAGGGCACAGCTCACTACAGTGGCTGGACTTGTCACATACATACATATGTGAGCTACGGTCCAAGAAGCAGCAGCAAACATTGTCAGTGGTAACAGATGTAGTTGTGTTGACAGCAGGCTTCACACCTATG
This sequence comes from Protopterus annectens, assembly GCF_019279795.1. Taxonomy (NCBI): domain Eukaryota; kingdom Metazoa; phylum Chordata; order Ceratodontiformes; family Protopteridae; genus Protopterus; species Protopterus annectens. The sequence continues at coordinate 1,244,885,241 of NC_056747.1, read as the reverse complement.
ATGTGAATGAGGTCACATGTACATGTATGTCTTGTCCACACAGTTACCAATTTAGGTCACATGTACATATGTGTATTTGCCACACAGATACCTGCAGTGTGCAATGCACATACTGTTGTTTTACTGATATGTCATACAGTAGTAGTAGCAAAACACACAACACTTTGCTCAACAATGTCACACACCCACACTCAACAACTGCAGGATTCAAAACCGTACCTACCTACCTATGTCATGGTACTAGACACATATGCATTACCACTATGCGCCATATGCTTTACTGGGAGTTTTCATTTCCATTGCTGTTTTTGTGGGATACTGACATCATCAAATCAGCAAAAGGGGTATTCACCTCTTTCAATGTGTTTTCACATTCTCAAAAAAGGCCACTCCTCTCATAGGATTACACACACACACATACACCCCCCCCCACACACACAGCATTTGCAGGATTCAAACCCCTACCTAACTATGCTATGATGCTAGTGAGATACACATTAACACGACGTGCTATATGCTTTAGTGGGTGCTTCAATCTCCACTGCTGTATTTGTGGGATACTGACATCATCACACTTGGCAAAGAGATATTCACACCTCTCATAATGTGTTTCCACAGTCTCCAAAAAGGCCACTCCTCTCAAAAGCAGTCTCACACACACACACACTTTTGCAGGTTTCAAACCCCTACCTAACTATGTTATGACACTATGCAAAGAAAGAAAATTGCAACTACGCTGCTGAGTGGTTCTTCTGTCAAACACAAGACACTAGCGAGATACGCATTAACACGACACGCTATTTGCTTTAGTAGGAGCATTCATTTCCAATGCTGTATTTGTAGGATGCTGACATCATCACACTTGGCAAAGAGGTATTCACCTCTCCTAATGTGTTTCCACAGTCTCCAAAAAAGGACACTCTTCTCAAAGGCAATCTTTTACACACACATTCACAGGATTCAAACTCCTACCTAACTATGTTATGACACTAGGGAAGATACGCATTAACACGACACGCTATTTGCTTTACTGGGAGCATTCATTTCCAATGCTGTATTTGTAGGATGCTGACATCATCACACTTGGAAAAGAGGTATTCACCTCTCCTAATGTGTTTCCACAGTCTCCAAAAAGGCCACTCCTCTCAAAGGCAGTCTCACACAAACACATTTACAGGATTCAAACCCCTACCTAACTATGTTATGACACTAGTGAGATACGCATTAACACAACACTCTGTTTGCTTTACTGGGAGCATTCATTTCCAATGCTGTATTTGTAGGATGCTGACATCATCACACTTGGCAAAGAGGTATTCACCTCTCCTAATGTGTTTCCACAGTCTCCAAAAAGGCCACTTCTCTCAAAGCCAATCTCACACACACAAACAGACACATACACACTCAGCAATTGCAAGATTCAAACCCCTACCTAACTATGTTATGATACTAGTGTGATACGCATTAACACGACATGCTATATGCTTTACTGTGTGGTTTCTATTCACATGCTATATTTGTAGATTGCTGACATCATCAGACTGGACATGGTAATGTGTGTGCACTTAGTATTATGCAATCCCAGGAATGAACCTTGTGGGTTAGCAGGTGTGAACATCTTGGACAGGAATACACAATTCATAACTTGTGTGATCTATCTGTGGACAAATTACCATTCCTTCATATGACAATACATATTCATGCATGGATTGTTGGTTTTGTGGATACAACATGTGTCGATGATGTTGGTAAAGGGCTATTCAAAGTCTATGTGGGACCTGCGTTGCTCCTTTCATTGATGTATGTCCTGGGTGGCTGCCTTGCAAGAATCTAGCAGGTTTGGGGAACATGATGTGCTCATTAACATACCACAGATGTTTGGGTTGTGTGTTTGTCAGTTTACAATAGCTCTGTTCCTGACTGCAATCATGATGGACTCCATGGACTAGCATTTCGGACTTCGTAGGCTTATAGGACTATAGTTCCCATGGTGTGTTGTGCACCAACACTTGTGGGGTGTGCCACATGTTGCTGTAACACATTCAATGGTGTAAAATCCTGTAGAGAGTGTGAGGCTCAACAGACTGTTCAGGTGCAGAGTCTGTTTGTTCTGTTGTTCACTTATGACACATATGGGGAAACAATGTTATCCACGTGATGGGATTCATTTGGCTTTGGGAGGACCAGTTTACACATTCTACATGTGATATCTCCTGGTATGATGTTAGGGCCTTTTGTCACTGGGAGGTGGGTATGTATGTATGGGCCTGTCTGACAGGATGTCGACATTGTCAGTCAGGTACAGTTGACCCTGACTGAGGACATATATGACTGTACATCGATATTTCTGACATAGCTGAAGGAGGTGTGATGTTTCTGTCTGTACTCCTTAGCAGATTATCTTTCCACAGCAACAACAAACCTGAACACTAAACCCCTGTTATACTCTTTTACACACTTCACACACTACTGATCCTTTGTGATCAAGTTGACAGTGTATGTCATCATTATATCCTGGCATGTCCAAAGGTCGGTTTCTTGTGTACTCTCCAGTCCAGCTGGTGCATATTGGAACTTTGACGCATTGTTACAACTGCCTTATGTACACAGGGAACACTGTCCTCCTACCAACAAACTCAGATATATGTGAGAGGTGCAACTGTATAGACAGACAGGAGGCTGAGCTCTCCCAAGCCATGACTGGCACAGTCTATCAGGTGGTGAAGGTAACCACACACACCACAAATCCAGTCGCACATGGACCTATAACAACAGCAAACCATATACATTGACACACAAAGACATACTGGGAGCATCTAAATATACTCTGCCTAAGCAGCAGAGACATCCAAAGCAGACACACAAACAACTGCTAACCCACAACCATACACACATATCACATAGTTCACAAAGTCATTGTGCCACACAGTCACTGCCCTTAGGCCTACACAACACACCTCATACACTTGTATTAGGTGACTGTAATTGTCGGTCACACTGACATCCCACTCACCAGGCTGAACAAGGTGAAGGTCACTTTGTGCTGTGTGTCGGGTGCCAGGATCTGCCACATGACACATGCACTCTTGTCAGTCCACTTCAAGTACAAATATGGCTCCATCATTCTTCCATGGACTACATGACAAGAGACATAGAGGAGCTCTCTGATCATGTAGCCCAGGCCAGTATGACCCTGACCTTGTGTAGCATCTTACCCTCATGAAGTACTATGTCACAGTATACAGATGAACTGATCACTTTTAACAGTTGCCTAACATATTGTTGTCTTTCAAAGGGGATCCAGTGTCTGTCAGCCTGGGATTACATGCTCAACATGCCATGTACATTCACTAAGGACGCCATGCACCTGTCACCCCTAGGCTTTCACAGACTGCCTTAGGCTCTTGACACACACATAGTGGCTGTTTGAAGTGAGGCTCAGAAGACAAAACCACAGCCATAGACGTTACAGGGTAAAGGAAATGGATAGTGATGCTGCTCAACAACTGATGTCTAACCCTCAGAATGCATGCACTCAGGACTCACATCAGTATGGAGTCTGTCGATATATGTGCAGTAACAAACACCTGGTTCAGGCTCACAAAAGCACAGCAGCACTACCAGGTTTTACTTCATACCATGGTTTTCGGACACAAGACTCGGACCGGACAACAACAATAGGGGGGGGGGTATCCATATACATCATTCATACAGACACCTCCAGGTTGGTAGCGCTGCACAAAGCATCGGGGAACGTACATGTGCAACTGACAGTGGGCCAAACTGCATTTCAGTTTGTAGACTGCTACAGACCACACTCCCAAACTTTGGAACAACACTCGTTATTCCTGGGAACACTGGGGAATGTGAAGGTCTCACCAAACACAATTATATTGTGTGACTTCAAATACACAAACATTGACTGGGTATACTACTCAAGCACTGACACCCTCGCACAGCAGTTGCTAGGATTGTTACACTCAAATGCTATGGCAGACCTGGTCACCACAACCACAGGGGGTTAAAACATGTGGGACCTGATCATCACCAACATGGGGACTCTATGTTCCACACCAGAGGTATACCCGTCATTGTTAAGGTCAGAACATACATTCATCTCACCAGACATACATATCCCATGCACACACACATCCTAGGTGATCTCAGTGACATACTTCTCATGAGCAAACGTCACACTTGTACAAACTGAGGTGGTATCCCTCAATGACCCTGGGACAGTGTTAATTATGGCTCAGACCACTTAATCCTTTACAAGCCCATTCTATGGACAACTACTGGAATGCATGGATCATACTATCCCAGATAACTACATGACTCACTCCTCCAAAGGCGGGGACCTGTCTGGTGGACCACGGTCATTAATGAGCTATACAAGGACAAGAGGAGGCTACTACATTATAGAGCACAATCACAATCAGGAAGGCATCTCTGATCAGTACTATGGTATAGTTACGATCACTTGTTGATTCATCTAAGGCCCACTTCTAACGGACACTTGCAACAAACACTATGGACAATCACAAGGCCTTATTTAGTTATGTCAGGGACCTGGGTGGGAACTCACAGATATGCTGTGAGTTACTGCATAATTACAAACGATACAGTGAACCCACTGACATTGCGAACATCCCGGACAACAGGTTCAGTGGGAATGTTTCCCCACCATCCCCCCTGCAGTGCACATGTCCATCCCAACAGGGTATAGCCTCCCTGACATCACAGATGAACAGGTGTGTGCTGCCCTCTCCATAGCAGACAACACAACATCAATGGGACCAGATGGTGTCCCGGACTGTGGCTTACACGAGATTCATGACAAACTTCACACTCACATTATGTCGCTGTTCAATATCACAGTTACTACAGGATATGTACCCATGGAATGGCGTACATCTACGGTGTACCTGCTCCACAGTGCTGGTGCCACAAGGGACCCTGGACATTATCGCAACATATGCCTAACTATCCTGGTCTGCTAAGCTATGGAGTGTATCATCATGAAACACATACACATAGACATTGTGAACCTACAGACACTGGATCCTACACAATTTGGTTTTGTTGTGGGCAGATCTTTCCTCTTGCACCTGTTTGATGTCTTTAAACAGTTAACAGGTCCATAGACATACAGAGGGTTGTCCACACAGCCTACCTGGAGCTCGCACACCAGTTCAACACAATACCCCACTCGGCCTTTATACATTAGATCACCAGATTCAATATCTACACATATGTCACAAGATGGATTGCTAACTGGATCATGGATAGCACACACATGGTCAGTATTGCAGGTGCCATGTCTGACTATACACCAGTTACACATGGCATCCCACAGGGCTCAGTCCTGGGACCTCTCTTGTTCTGTATATATTTCTGAGATGTACTGGCTAACACAGGAGGAATATGGCTGACCATGTTTGCAGATGACTGCAAACTGTGTGCCATAATCGACTCCACAGCTGGCACAAGTATCCCCAGAAAGGGTCTCACAGAGATGGATGAGTGCTGCCAGAGCCATGGCCTACAGCTACCTTCCTTTATATGCATAGTCATCACCTTTGGTAGTAAATCCAAAAACAAAGGCAGGAACCACGAGACAGCACCAGGTAATGGAAAACCAAATTTAATCCGATTAAGCGCTTTTCGTTTGTCACAATATACAGACTTCTTCAGATAAAAAAGACCTCACTTAGGAATGCTTTAAATAAACAATCAATTAACATTTCAATTATTCAATAAAATCATTTAAACGAATAGTTACTTTTAAACACACCAAAGGCATTTTTAAACAGAAAATGCATTTAAAACCTATAGTAAGCACTGCTACACTAACTGAAGTAAAGCTTTATATTTTAATATGACTAAGGGAATATATATAGGAAGTCATGTCTTTAACAATAAAATTGAATAAATAAAACTATTCAAAAAATAATAAATTCTGTAATTTTACTCAAGTACCATCCTATGAAGTGATATAAAACAAACCCTAAATATCTTACAATATCTAAGATGTTTTATCTAATGAGACTCTTAAGCTTAAGGACTTTACTAATTGAACAACCTTCATTCAAGCCAGGCACATTGTATGCATTTAATCTTATCTGCCAACCCAACTCCAATTCTTCTAACTTTAGAGGAGTTGGCCCACCTCAAGGATTCTGAAAGACTTGATCGATAACTAAAAATTTAAATGTATGATCTGGATGCAATGAAACATGTTTAGCTAGTGCATTCTCAAGTTTTTGCTTTCTAATAGCATAAATATATTCGTAGATGCAGTCACAAAGTTGCCTCTCTGTTTTACCTACATAGTAGGCTAAACAGGTTTGGCACTGAGCTAAATAAATCACCATTCTACAGTTACAATTCACTCTCACCCTCAAGTTGTATTGATGGTCATGAATTTTGAATCTATTAGATTCAATTACATATTGGCAGTAACTACAGGCTTGGCATTTATACATGCCAGCTGTCCTTACCTGTCCAAATTGATTTTGTTCAAAGAAAGCTTTAAGGTTCTTAGCTTTCTTATAAACTACAACAGGGTGATCACCTAACTTCTGATAGACAGTATTATAACTCTTAAATAGAGCCCAGTTTTTACACAGAACCTGAAAACAATCCTTACTATTAGAATAATAGGTTGTTATAAAGGTGACACACAGTGTCTCAGATTGCTGTGGAGCATTAGAAGTGACCACAGACTGGGAGCAAATATTCTCTGTTTCATTATGTAAAATGCGTACTCTGTCTAAAATTGGCTTATAGAAATGGCTCAAACGTTTAACAGTCACTTCTTCAATAATCACGTCGAGCATATAGTCAGGGTACCCACGATGTAAAAACATACTCTTCAAATGTCATAACTCTTGATAAAGATTTTCATGCTGAATGTAGACATTTGAAGAGTATGTTTTTACATCGTGGGTACCCTGACTATATGCTCGACATGATTATTGAATTATCAAAATTCATGACCATCAATACAACTTGAGGGTGAGAGTGAATTGTAACTCTAGAATGGTGATTTATTTAGCTCAGGGCCAAACCTGTTTAGCCTACTATGTAGGTAAAACAGAGAGGCGACTTCATGACCGCATCTACGAACATATTTATGCTATTAGAAAGCAAAAACTTGAGAATGCACTAGCTAAACATGTTTCATTGCATCCAGATCATACATTTAAATTTTTAGTTATTGATCAAGTCTTTCAGAATCCTAGAGGTGGTCCAACCCCTCTAAAGTTAGAAGAATTAGAGTTGGGTTGGCAGATAAGATTAAATGCATACAATGTGCCTGGCTTGAATGAAGGTTGTTCAATTAGTAGCGTCCTTAAGCTTAAGAGTCTCATTAGATAAAACATCTTAGATATTGTAAGATATTTAGGGTTTGTTTTATATCACTTCATAAGATGGCACTTGAGTAAAATTATAGAATTTATTATTTTTTGAATAGTTTTATTTATTCAATTTTATTGTTAAAGACATGACTTCCTATATTTAGTCCCTTAGTCATATTAAAATATATAGCTTTATTTCAGTTAGTGTAGCGGTGCTTACTATAGGTTTTAAATGCATTTTCTGTTTAAAAATGCCTTTGGTGTGTTTAAAAGTAACTATTATTTTAAATGATTTTATTGAATAATTGAGATGTTAATTGATTGTTTATTTAAAGCGTTCCTAAGTGAGGTCTTTCTTATCTGAAGAAGTTTGTATATTGTGACAAATGAAAAGCGCTTAATCGGATTAAATTTGGTTTCCCAATACCTGGTGCTGTCTCGTGGTTCCTGTCTTTGTTTTTGGATTTACAGTTTGTTTTTGCCTGTTTTCAGTTTTGGTACCTTTGGTAGTAACATTGTGCCCACACATTATCACATAGGTGATGATACATCACGTACAGTGTGTGTGATTTGTGATTTGGGGACAGGGACATGAATACGTAGTACTCTCGCCTTTGACATTCACGTTGCCAATGTTGTTGGACACACCTTCTATTTAGCCCACCTTATCCCATACGGTTTTACATCCAAATCAGGTGGGGTGATTGCGATCCTATACTCATCAGGCACATGCTTGGATACAATGCCCCATTTCGGATGTACCTTACCCAACACCTGCAGCAACTGGAATGTACACAAATGTACATAACCAAGTGGATTTAGGGACTCACACAGATGGTATGCACAGTTTGGCTATGGTGACCCCAGCTCTCCTCAGTTGCTTACTGCCTACTTGGATGCAGTCTGTGCCTTTTGTTTGAAGCCATGTCCATCACAGCATTGATGGACAGGCTCCACATGAGGATGTCAAAGTCCCTTACAGCTACATGCTCCAGGGACAGGTACATCAGCAATGATGTTAATAGGACATGCTGGAGGGGGCAGATTCCCATCACAGAAGCTCCACTCACTCGGGAATATGATCACAGTCCCACATACGCACAGACCCACGCTGACCACCTACAGGTGACATCTTCACAGGTGGATGGGTGATCGTATGTTTAGCCCTGGGATATGTTATGGGTCCCTGCTAGACAGAGGCAGAATGAAATGAACATATGTGAGATATCTTGTGTGACCTACTCTTAACAGGCACAGTCTACTGATCTAGCAGGGTTGCAAAATACAAACACACTGTGGCTAGGCTTCTACATACCCTAGGGCAGATAGCCTAGTGTCAACCTCTGAACCTATGCTAATGTTCGGGATGCACATTGTTCAGTGATGGTACTGATTGCAGGTTTTGTTTCTTCTTTGCTTTACCACTTTCTATGAACAACCTAGGTATTTGCATAACATATTTGATTGTGACAGGATTTCACTATATCATATATGTGTCTGTTGTCATATCACTGTGTGCACATGGCGGATTGGTGAATAGTGGGACGTTTCTGGGTTGACACATGCAACTGAGGGATATGTGTGGCCCACTGCTGTACTCAAACTTGCCCTAAGTGTGTGAGCATGCCCGGTTCAGACTTTCAGTGTTTTGTTGCCTGACATTTGTCTCATATATTCAAGTGTGTGAGCATGCCCAGTATGACCTTGCAGTATGTTGCTGTCTGAGGTCCACTACATTTGTTGATGTGTGTGAACATTACCAATATTAACATTTATACTATATGTGCGTTGAATATCAGGTTCTATTATTACTGCAGGCCTCACCTTTGTGTCTTAACTTGACAGGGATTATGCTATGCCTGCAAGGTTTCCATGAGATACTTAGCATTGACTTATCAACATTTTTTCATACAAGCTGACCATTGACATACTGTCATGGTTTAGTGATTCTGTACTATGACTATAGTGCACTGTATCCTGGGTTCAAGGACTGTCACTGCTTCATATTTTCATACATGCCAGAACAGACTGCTTCAAGAAAAGTGAAGCAAATATGAACATGTTAACCTGCTTTTGCTGAACTATGCCCACATTTGACCAGACTTGCACAACATTGCTCAACGTTGACCAACATTGTTGGACAGTGCACAATATTGCTCAACATTGCCTGTAGTTGTGCTACGTAGTGTGTGCAATTTTGTTTACATATACTAAATAGTGGTAAGAACTGTTTTGCAGTGCTTTATATTGCTTAACACATAGCAATCATGCCTCAGGTGGTGCTGCAGGGCTGCCTATGTCAGATGCACATTTTACACTCCCTATACATGGTTGTTAACAGGTAGTGTCAAGTTAGGCATCCCTTTTATTATATGTGCGAGTCGGAGAGAGGTATCATTTCCAGGGTTCCTACTGAGCCAGTGTATATACTATGTGTTGCCTCTTTGCCAAGGCCAAAGCATACTGGGCACGCCTCCTTCTGCCTACTGGGGCAGGCTCTGGTTGTTCCTCCTCTGAGTCACGCTCTGCCTGTGATGGCCTTGGCAATGGCGGGGGGCTGTTGTGCCCAGTCCTATGCTGCTCCTGCTGCAACTGTTTTCGCAGGATTATATTGTGTAGCATAGCACATACCATGACTATTTGGGTACATGTAGTTGGTGAGTACTGCAAGGCTCCACCAGATGTGTCCAGGCACTGGAACCGTGACTTGAGCAGCCCAAACACATGCTCGATTACATTTCGTGTTTGTGCGTGTGCCTCATTATGGCATTCCTGTTCAGGTGTGTGTGCATTTCTGATGGGTGTCATCAGCTACGGCTCGAGTGCATATCCAGCATCCCCCACTAGGTGACCATGAGGGATGTCCCCATTGGCAAATGTCTGGTACAGCTGTGTCAGATGCCAGATATGGGAGTCATGGTAGCTTCCAGGGCAGCCAGCACACACATTGATTATTATGCCCTGGGCATCACACATGACCTGGCAGTTGATGGAGGGGTAACCCTTGTGGTTATAGTAGACCCTACCCCACTCACCAGATGGTGCTTTGATGCGAATGTCTATTGCACCCACTACCTCAGGGTATTCCGCTATTTGCTGGAAGAGACACATATTGTTGGCCAATACCTCACGGGAATTGGGGAAATATACATGATCACCGACATGTGCTGACATGGCATTCAGGAACTGGTGCAGTACCTTGGATGCTGATGCCTGTGAAATCCCCATCATATCACCAGTTGGTCTCTGGAAGGCACCTGTTGCTAATATTCTTATGCCAACACATACCTTGGTTTCCACTGGGATGGGTTCCCCTCTGTTGGTTCTGTGTGTGAGGCGTGGCCTGCACAGCTTAACAATTTGCTGCATGAGGTCTCTGTCCACTCTATAGCGCTCCACTATCTCCAACTCATGTAGCCCCTGGTAGGTTACCCTAGGCCTGTACACTCTTCTCTGTCTCCTCACTGTGGGTTGCTCAGCAGCATTTGCATTGTCACCACCCTCAGCATGTTGCATATGTCGCCTTATAACAGCAATGGCAGCACCTAACATTTCTTTGTCTCAGTAAAGCTTTTTCAGTTGTCACTTCTATTAGCTTACTGCAGTGTTGCAGTGTGTCTGAGAAAAACATACTGGAAAGTTTTTTGCTGAGTTTTAAGTGCTGGGCTGGGCTAGTGTACTGCATGTGTAATTGCCTGATTCTGATTGTTTTCACCTGCTAGCTCTGCTAGTACACCCTGGTTAACTTCCTACTATTTGTTGTGCTTCCTTTTCCCTTTCTGTTTCCTCAGGGGGCAGCGCTGCGCAAACAAGCGCAAACATGCGCGCACCAGCTCACATGCGCGCACACATGCTTACACGGACTACAACTTGCTTATTCTTGCTAACACGCATGCACACAGGTGCAAACATGCTTACACGGGTTTCAACATCCTTACACTTGCTTACTCCGGCTTAGACACGCGCACACAGGCACACATGCATGCACACAGGCTTACTCTGTTTTACAGGTGAGCACACGCGCATACACATTGCAGGCATTTCTACAAGAAACTTTGGTGTTGTTCACGGCATACACTTTCAATTTCTTGCCTTTAGCTAGGGTACCTGTTGACACACCTCTTCCAGTGATTAGTATCTGACAGCAGACACATGCCATTCTACTCCAATGAGCTTCACTTCTCTCAGACATACCCCCTTATGATGTCACCTATCTTCTACTCTGTTACACCCCTTATCCTACTCCTACACTACACTGACTGTGCTCTTTTGCTATGTAAACTTGGGATTCACTATCCTTACCCTCATTTGCATAGGATTGCCTAGTAATGCTTGGTTACAATTCTTAGACTGAGCTTCCCCCCTTAGCAACCTCTACTCGGTAGCCATGTTGTCTTTGGATTGCCATTCCCTTGCATTGTATATTAGGGATTACTGTGAAATCCACATTTCTGCTTTTTAATTATTGGTTTTCTGGTTTTTACAGTGCACCGCGTTTGCGCGGCGCTGCGCTATGCTTAAACATAGGCAATAGGGGAAAAAAATTATTTTAATTTATTTTATTTTTGCATCGGTGGACATTGCCAATGGCCATATTTTTGGCCATTGGCATGCTTCCTCGACTGGATGCATCCTTTTTTTCGAGCTGTGATGGCTCCGTTTTGCTATTTGCAGAAACGTACTCAGTTGTCAACGGAGTACATTTCTGCAAATAACACTACTCTTACTCGGACAGGTTAGGGTTTCCTGAATCGCAAATTTACCTCATTTGCATACCTTTCAGCAGCAAATGAGGTAATTTGCATATCCTAGCCCTGTCCATGTAAGAGTCATTTTAGGAGTTCTGTTGCACGCCTCTACCAGCTGTTCCTGAATTGCTCGTCGGACATGTTGGCTGCATGGAGTCTTACTCTACTCTTAGACTCTGTGCAAGCCTTCGTGAATCTGGACCAAGCTTTTTTTATTTCAATGTAACATTTTAGAAACATTATTCTTTAGAAGACTATAATACCACATTTTCAGTTTATTGCTACAGGTCTTCTGTAATTATATATGTTTTATCTCACATTAACAACTTCAGATCTAATAGCTTGGCAACATTTATTATATTTGCCATGCAGCAGTAGTGGCATTGTATATGGGAATGCTGCAAATAAAGTCCTTGTGTGACAAACATTATCCTCATTCACATATTTAGACTTACACATCACACACAGTGGCCCTGTGTACATCAGGCACCACTGGTAGTCATGGAGATGGGGTGCCGGATGTGTCACATAACTGATTTTATACTCACACTGGACTATATCTCTTACATAACAGCATGAGCTTTGTGTCAGTCGGGGGAGGTGGGTTTACTTTGATACCAGGACATTAGTCTGTGCTGATCTTCCACTTTCAGATTGTTCTTGTCCAAGAAATAACTATATCCTAGACAACAATAACAGTCTCAGATTACAAGAGGCTTGTTCAATGTGAAGGTAACTGGAAATTTTATATAAAACCTGGGGACTCTGCAAAATGTTTGAGTGCTATACATATAAATTAATAATAATAATAGATATACTGCATTTATAATGTATGTAGTACATCTCTATATCTCGTATATATAAGTTCAAGGTGCAAGAAGACATTGGAGACAGAACATATTTAAAAACATATAGTAAACCACAAACAAAATGATACCTTATTTACTTTTCAAGAACAGGGTTTGGGCCACAGAACACCTCCAGGAAACAAGTTATCTTTTAACACAAGGAAAGTTGAAGGCTCAACTCTCAGGTGTCAGCAGAGGCATTTCCAGATATATAGTCCTCAGGTCAACCCCGTCTGGGATCTCACTCCATCCTTCCAGGATCTGATCCTTCAGGGAGGAAGTAGCATCCTAATTTGCTGCTGTCAGGAAACCTTTTTTTTTATACAACATTAATTACAGATTAAGACCTTATTAACTATCTAATTAATACAAATTGCTGCCTAGCTACTAACTCAGAAGCACATTCCCACACACTACAATGCACATTTAAAGGCACTTTACCACATTAAAGGGCCAGCATTTTGTAACTACACCCCTCCCAGCACAAACCAGAGTTCTTGTAATCATAATGATGACTGTAGGCACTGAATGATCCGTCAGCATTCTTGTTGGCTAGGCCAGGCCTGTGGATCACTGTATACTGAAAGAATTGCAGGGGTAGTACCTACGAGCACATGTCTGTGTTGCCATCAGTTTGCCAACATAAGCATTATAAAGAGGCATGCTCTATTAACAAATACAAGTAACTGCACAGCAAATAGCTTTCCAAGGCATAGAAGACCCACTTTCTGCTAGATTTATCATATTTTTTATATGCCATCTCCTTTTATTTTTGCTTAATTTCCTTGTGATCTAACACATGGGGTATTACTCACTGTGAATAACTTGAAACAGCATTGTCCCAAAACCATGGCCGGCTTTAGGCACCAGCAAACTCTACTGTCACTGGGGGCCCCCAACCGCAGCAAGTTATCTTATCCTGTTATTTTATTACATGCATGTCAAACCAACAAAAGCTAGTACAGCATTCTTGTATACTTAATAAACCACATGGATAATAACTCTTATTTATACCTCCTTTAAAATTCAAAGATATTTCTGGTTGTAGTAACAGTGTTTTGTCAAGTAACAGGCATTAGAATTCTATTAAATATTTTACCATTGACATACTGCCCATGGCAATTGACACTAAATGTTAAGAATTCTCCAGGTATTAATGACAATATTTCTATTGTACCACTTCTTAAATGGAAGTCTTTTAATATTTAATTCAGCCAGTGTGCGTTCTTTAATTATGTTAAAAGGGTGGTTTACAAATCATTTTAGTATTTTTAATATGTTTAATACAGGTTTTATATTAAATACAATTATACTGCACAGGATTTTAAATCAGAATTGCAATGATTGAGTTTTTATATGTCTGAAGTCATGTGTATTTTAATGTAAATAGGAAGTGGTGTATATGTTGAGTGACTTTGATGATGTGTATTTTACTATAAAAAGGAAGTGATGTATATGTTTAGTGACTCTGATGATGCCTAGGATTTGAAGGTGAAAGCGCTTAGTCATGAATAAAGCTGGTTCTCTTTCCTGCCACTGTGCTGTTTTTTCCACGTTTTTTATTTTTTATTTTTGGTTTTATTAGTATAAATACTACCCTGGGTCTCCCCTGAAAATACACTATCAGCCCAGTGGGACTAACCCAGTCAACAAAGAATAAATAATTGTTAGATCTGTCAAACGATAAGCGATAGTCAGGAAATTAAGTATAAACTTCCTGTAGTGCCTAACTAATAAAAAAAAGCCTTGATAAGTTTTATAGTGAAAGACACATACTATTTTTAAGACTTCTGTATTTCTTTCTACTTGTGGTGTCACCAACACTTTTCCTACAAGGTATCCCAAACACTTGGCTTCCAGTATACCCAATTTATTTTAGAATCATAGGATCACAGGAGATACAAGGTGAGTCATAAAAATGTGATGCTTACACTCATGTTAGATCCCATTTTAAGTTGTCTGCCTGTTATGTGGATTCTAGCTTGCACTTTTGATAAGTGGTATCCCAGCCCACTGAATGAATGATAACATAATACTGTAGCATAACAGAGGTGAGACTTCAGTATTTTATCCATCAACCATTGAAAATTAGCTGGGCCTCCATATAAAGCAAATGGCATCACTATGTACTGGAATAGACTGTCAGAGCTTATGGATGTGTTTTTTTCTTTTACAGTGAGGTTAAGTGGTATCTCCTTGTATCCCTTTGCCAAGTCTAATGTTTCCAAGTATCTGGAGTGGCCTTGCGTAGGTTCTTCATCAGTTCATCAGTTTTGGGCATGGGATAGCTATCAAAATGCTATCTGCTGTCCTGAAGTTGCTGTAGAATACAATACTTAAATCAGTCTTAGGAACAAGCACTATTTGGATGTTCATGTCCCTTCATGACTTCTATCACACCTCATCTGAGTTACTTTTTGGACTTTTTTACACTTTTTGCAACTCAGGTACTCTGTGTTGTTGCAGTCTAACTTCTGTTGTAGAAGTTGTCTCTCTGCTATATTTTAATAGTTTAGAGCTGTCAGCCATCTCTGAAAAGACTCCTTTATTTCTTAGCATGTTATCTTACTTCCTGATTTTGTACTTTTGACAATGATTCCACCAGTTTTATTTCAGGTAGAGGCTCATTGGTGTCTCTGTTGGGATATCAGCTTGTAGACCATCTGCATTAATCTCTACTTCTTTCATAGCTCCAGTACATTAATGAGGTATCTTTGCTATACCTTTCCCTTTACTTGTTGTTGAGCCTTAAAGTTTACTAAATTTATTCTTTCCATCACTTCAAATGGCCTATAACATTTGGCCAGAAATTTGTTTTCCCTAGAGGGCACACACACTAGTTAATAATTTCTCAATAACAGAGTTCAGTCCACACAACCTTTCCCTTAACATAAGGGAAGTCAAAGGCTGCAGGTCTCTCCCAGACTCACCTTTCACCTTAAACACAGGTATTTCCAAAGTTTAATCCACTCAGGGGCTCAATCTGCCTCCTCTTTATGCAGGACAATCCGTATTTAAGCAATTGTGCTCTGTGGAAAAAATGAAAAATAGCAACTGTCCTGAGATTTTCAGACAAAAATATTTCATACTTTTTCTCTAATAGTTGAGTAAAAGTTATTTTGATCTGGAACATCTTAATATCATATGAAATAACACAAACAAATGAAATTCCATAAAATGAGCTTTTAATTTAGCAACAAAATATAATCTAGTCTTTTGCAATAGGTACAGGCTTGGTTTGCCCTAAAACTTGCACTTTTCCATAAAAGAGTCCCACTTTGGCCACGTAAACAGGTTGCTCTGACTGGGTTATTATTATATGATCCCAGGGTTTCCCTTCAGATGATCCTTCAGAGAGGAACTAACTTCCTAGTTTGTCACTTTCAGGCAAGCTTCTATTGCATAAAATTAATTGATAATTAAGACCTTGTTTTTTTTAAGTATATAACTAATACAAATGTTGCCTAGCTACTTACTTGTGAAAATATTTCCACAAACTATAGCACTCATTTAAAGGCTCATTACCCCATTTTTAGTGCTAAAATGCCACAATAAACACAAAGTTATCCAAAAAACAAAGCATACTAAAAACACCTTCCAGGCCCATCAGGACACAGGCAAGTAGATGGAGGGTGCATATTCTGATAAAGATAGAATTACAAGTCCGTCTCTAGGATTTGATGTATGCAACTTTTGTATCTGTAAATGGAAGCTCCATATTCATCACCTTGAGGACAGAGTCTGAAACTTAAGACAGCAGGATCTTTCCTCATGGAAGTACACTGTTAATGGAGATCTGTAAATGGAAGCTCCATATTCATCACCTTGAGGACAGATTCTGAAACTTAGCCAGCAGGATCTTTCCTCATGGAAGTACACTGTTAATGGTGATGGTGGTGGCACGAAAGGATGACTGATCTGAACCTACACATCACATCAAGCTTATAGCTAGCCTTCATACTTTCTTGGACATGAAGGAAGGTTTAGTTTTCATGAATACTCTTTCTTCCTCGAACACCAGGTAAAGAGATTTCAAACAGAAAGTCCGCAACTCCAAAGAAATTCCTAACTGAAGTGAGAGCAAACAAGAAAAAGAATTTTCCAGGATACCCATTTATGGTCTGCCATACCAGCAGGTTCAAAGATTAGCAGAGTCATCTTTTCCGGCATAAAACAAAGATATAAATGATGGACTAGATTCCTGAGAGAAGAATGTAAATGAAAGATATCCTTCAAAAAGGTTTTACAAACTTTCCAGGAAGCCAGAGACAAGTATTAGCACCTCAATGAATTCAAAGATAGCAACTAGATGAACCTTAATAATCCTGACTCAAAAATGTGGGTGAGTAATAAAAGAATGCTAGGCAGGGAGATGCTCTGGTGGCATAGAGAGATAAAGCCCTAACTACTGCCCAGGAGAGCAGCATTTGATTAGTTTCTTAGACATCTGATGGAGCAGCGGGGAAGAATGGGCATTACTATTTCTGCTGGGTAGGTGGTTTCATGGGCATCTCCAGTGAAGATCCCTGGTGAGAGTGGGGATGTTGTGGTAAAAGGCATGTGCCACAGAAGAAGAAATACAGTTTGGACAAGGCTGAACTGTTGATGATAAACCTTGTCACCACAATAAACAGGACATGCTGGAGGGATAGATTTCTGTCCCAGAGACTTCCCATACTCTGGAACAGGCTACCCATCTATGTCAAGCAAAGGTCTTCATTAGCACTCTTCAAGAAAAGTCTTGATGAGTGGATGGGAAATAGGAAATACACCCCTGGGATCACTTCTGTGTCTAGGCTTGACAGTGGCACATGAAAATAACTTTCTTGGGTGGTGTAAGCCAGGGCACCTTGTTGGCTAGGCTTACGTTGGCCCTTGGGCCGATAGCCTAGTACCTACCTATGAACCTATAAACCTATGAAGTGGGGAGATACAATGCATGTCCACATTGTATGTCCACCCCTTGTGAAAAAACCCCCTCAGTGGATTTGAATGGCCAGACTCCCAAGAGGCACTCAAGTTCCATGTAGCCCCAGCCCTATGGAGTAAGTCTGTAAGGTTAAGGAGATGGCCGGTAGACCTGACAATGGAAGTGAGGCACTGGGTATGAAGCCATAGGATGATGCAGGAGGGAGAAGAAATCCTCTAAAAGAAAAGAATGCTAGGCAGGAATGTGGTAAAATGGATCTAAACCCTGGCAATGGTCTGTGAAGAAAAATGAGTCCATTTGCTCTTAAATGTTTTTTCCAGAATTTCATCTCTGAGCAAATATTAGCTTCTGGTCTACACTTTCTGGGTAAGATGAGTCTCTGGCTTTCAGTGGAACTGGGGGGCCATGCAGTTATAGGCAGTGATGGCATGGGTGATGCTTTTTGGATGGGTAAGACAAGAGGCTCTCCAATGCCCTCAGTCAGAAGAATTGCACCAGAAGATGAGGACAGATCAGGAGGAGCTACACTTCTCCAGATCATAATGCCTTTGACTTTGCACAACTTTGGCCTTCTCAAAACAACTGGGAATAAAAAGAAATGTAGGAAAAACATAAAGGAGCTTCAGTGGCCATTTCTGGACAGGTGTACCTCTGAGAGAAGAATACAAGAAAAGAAATGGCTGCATTTCATGCTGGATACAAACAGATCACAGCAATGATGCCCACAGTGCTAGAGCATCATCCATATTAAGGATAGAGCATCGTCCATGTTAAGGATGAACTGAGAGACTACTCATGGGGTTCAGAGAGCAGTCTCTGAAGGAATTGGTTTCACCCTATAAGACACTGGTCATGAGAAGGCTGTTTGTTAAAAGGGGCCATTCCTAAACACTCATGGCTTCCCAACAGAGGGGGATAGCAATAGGGCCCCACTGTTTAAGATGGCAGCCATGTTGTTGGTGTGGATGGGATTTCTGAATGCCTGCAATGGGAAGAGGGTAGCCTTCATTTCCAAAACATTTATATGTGATCATACGTTTTGGACTGTCTGCTCCTGATAATGATCCCCACCCTAAGGCAAAGGCATCCATCACTGCAGAAACAGAACTTGAAATGACCTGCCCAGAGACAGTATGGATGTGTGGATCAATCAACTGATGGGCTCCTTACATTCCTGAGAAATGGTGATGGGAAAGGTAATGGATGGTTGGTAATCAATACACCTATGAACCTGTGAATCAAAAAACTGATCTAGGTGAATCATCAAGGACCACTGAGACATGTGATGTTTGATACATGGAATCATGTACATCATGGCTGCCATATCCAAAACTGTTTGGCTATAAAGGACATGAAAGACCATATTTTCGAGAGTGGAATTTTGTCAGGAGGAAGAAAGACTCAACAAGACAGTTTCCAGCATTGAATGACTATGATCTGCTATGTGGGTTTGACTATATGCAGGTACCAAATGTGACTTTGCTGTGTTCACTTTATTCAGCTTATAACTTATAATTTTCCTTTATGCATTGCTATGGATCACCATATACTGTTGCAAGGAAATTAAAGAAAAGTGAAGAGGGAATTGGTAATTCCAAACACTATGCACGTGAAAAGCTGTCTATGTCCCATTCAGGCATACTGTTTCCTATCCTCTCTCTCTCTCTCTCTCTCTCATTTTCACACACACACACACACACACACACACACACACACACACACACACACACACACACACACACACACACACACACACACACACACACACACACGCAGGCATTCAAAAAAATATATATTCTATGCCTCTATAACTATCATCTCTTAGGATTAAATGTATGTTGTTTCACTCTGTTCCTACTGAAATGCTATCTCGGACTTAGTATATGTAAGTCTGTTTTTTTTTGGCCATTCAGTCCCCATGTTTCAGGAGATTCAGGAGGACATTGTGATTTGTAGTGAGAGTAGGGAACAGGTGGAGGAGACCCTGGAGAGGTGGAGATATGCTCTAGAGAGAAGAGGAATGAAGGTCAGCAGGACTAAGACAGAATATATGTGTGTGAATGAGAGGGAGGATAGAGGAATGGTGAGGATGCAGGGAGTAGAGGTGGAGAAGGTGGATGAGTTTAAATACTTGGGATCAGTAGTTCAGAGTAATGGTGAGTGCGGAAGAGAGGTGAAGAAGAGAGTGCAGGCAGGGTGGAATCGGTGGAGAAGAGTGTCAGGAGTGATTTGTGACAGATGAGTACCAGTAAGAGTGAAAGAGAAGGTCTACAAGAGGGTAGTGAGACCAGCTATGTTATATGGGTTGGAGACAGTGGCATTGACAAAAAGGCAGGAGTCAGAGCTTGACGTGGCAGAGTTGAAGATGTTAAGATTTGCACTGGGTGTGATGAGGATGGACAGGATTAGGAATAAGTATATTAGAGGGTCAGCCCAGGTTGGAAGATTTGGAGACAAAACCAGAGAGGCAAGATTATGTTGGTTTGAACATGTGCTGAGGAGGGATGCTGGGTATATTGGGAAAAAAATGCTAAGGATGAACCTGCCAGGTAACAGGAAAAGAGGAAGGCCTAAGATAAGGTTTATGGATGTGGTGACAGAGGACATGCAGGTGGTTGGTGTGACACAGCAAGATGCAAAGGACAGGAAGAAATGGAAACAGGTGATCCGCTGTGGCGACCCCTAACGGGAGCAGCTGAAAGAAGAAGAAAAAGAAGAAGAAGAGTCTCCATGTTTCAGCACTCCCTGTAGCAGGTCCCTTTAGTTACCATTTCACTCGATATGCAAATAATCACAAATAAAACACCTAAGCCATTAGAATTTTATACATTCAAAATGCTGATACTCTTACTGTCACACAAACAACAAACACAACACACAAAATCATTAGTTTTTTTGCAGAAGGCAAAACCCCTAGCTCGTTTAATGTGGCAGCAGGCCTCAAACCCCAGTCTCTTTTTTTTTATTTCTCCAAATATTTTAGGTTTCTATTGCCATGATGAGAATGGACTCCATTCCAAAGTCTGTGTATTATCAGAGCTCTTGAAATTAGTACTGCTTCGGTCTTTGATGTTAGCTAAGAGTGATCTTCTCAGATTCCAAAATGTACCCAGAATTGCTTCCCTCTGCTGTCCATATAGGGTTACATGCATTGGTAGCATATTTAAGTACACTTGTAAATTCTTGTTTGTTAGTCCTGTTGTTTCCATTAGTATTTTAACATTTCAGCTTGCAAATCCTGGTATTTTATGACTGTGTCTGTCAGTACCAAAATACTATAATTAGTGGGTATAGCAATTTCAATGATTAATGATATGCTTATCTTTTTTTTTTTCTTGGACTACAATATCTGCTTTTCTTGCATCAATTTTATCAGCTATTGGTATTGTGAGATTCCATGTGATCTGAACTTCACCAAATTCAATAATGCTCTGTGGTTCATATTTCCGATGTTTCTCACCTTCTTCTGTAATGCAGTGTTTGCAAAATCCCTAATGCAACAATCATACTACATCATTGTACCTTTCAGTATACAGACCTTCAGCCATGAATGCGTCACAAGCAGCAACTAGATGCATAACTGTTTCCAGTTTTGTTTTACAGAACCTGCATCTGTCTGTTTCTCACACATTTTCTATATAATTTGTAACAAAAATGTATGCAGCCCTCCATCTTTGAATACCATTATTAACCTTTCATGTTTTGGTTTAAATGTATCTCTCATTACCGTTCACGTTTCCTATGGGATCCCTGCATTTTGCAGATTGTTTACACATTTTGCCCATTGCTGGTTAATAAGCCTAAAAGCCTAAGACATGTATTATTCTTTGTTGCCATTGCTCAACCAGGTCCCCTACACTTTCTTGGTATTACTGGTATATTACTGTTCAGAGTTGTTAAGTGATAAGTATACATGCTATCAAGGATGGTGTGAAAATGGTTCATCAGCTATATACAAAGAGAACAGAAAACTGTTTTATCAAAAGGAGAAATTATATAGCTAAACTATGGGAATTTGTAATGTCTGCATGGACTGCTGGAATGGATTAAGAAGCTTGAACTAAACAGTGAGGAAAAAGAAGGAAACGGTTAATAAAATTACTACTTACAAAGAGTTCTGCCTTGAAACAAGCTTATAAAATCTGCTGAAAATAAAAGTGCCGTAATGTTTCATTTTATGTAAATTTTGTGTGTGTGTGTGTGTGTGTGTGTGTGTGTGTGTGTGTGTGTGTGTGTGTGTGTGTGTGTGTGTGTGTGTGTGTGTGTGTGTGTGTGTGTGTGTGTGTGTGTGTGTGTGTGTGTGTGCACGCGCGTGCATCTGTTGGGTGATCGTCATCATCACAGTTTGTCAGTGAGAAAACCTATGAAATGTTACAAAGCATTTTAATAAGACTTTTAATTTTGTGTTAAGCAGCAGTTTGGACAGAGCCTGCACTTGTCATTTACTTCACATGGTATGAATTGTATAAAATCTTGGCAGCTAATCATGTTACTTTATTATTTTTTTTTTCTTTTTTCAACCAATATCTTCAACCAATGCATTTAACTAAACTCAGAAGGCCTGGAACATTGTGCTAAGTATATTTGCGCACACACACACACACACACACACACACACACACACACACACACATATAAATATGTATATATATATCTGTATGTGTGTGTGTGTGTGTCACACCTGTCAGCTGTCCAGACTTTTTGCAGAATGTCCAGATTTTTACCTCATATTTTTGGCCTATTTCTCATAAAAAATGTGGTTTTCTGACAAATCACTGACAAGTCATTGAGGGCTGAAGTCAGAAAATAATGGCAGACATTTTAGTTTCAGCCTTCATATTCCTCAGAATTTTTATTCTAATGCAAAACCTGCTAGTCTATCAACTTTGTAAGTTTGTAAGAGCAGTATTTAAAAAGTATCCCTATTTTTGAGCCTTTGTCCCCCAATAATTTGTCGATTTGTCCAGATTTCTTTCTCTAAGAGGTTGAGAGGTATGGTGTGTGTGTGTGTGTGTGTGTGTGTGTGTGTGTGTGTGTGTGTGTGTGTGTGTGTGTGTGTGTGTGTGTGTGTGTGTGTGTAAGTATAAGAATGTATACATAAACAGATACTGTTAGGAATACAGACAGCTAGCTGTCTGTCTCACCATTTAATTTAGTAAAATGTACACATTTTTCCAAATGTTACTTCTAAAAAATATGTATCATTTTCGGTGCTCTCACATACAACATTACAATGTCTTTGAAATGAATAAGACTATTTCGAAGTAATCTGTGCACAAAATGGTTACTGACATACCTTCATATAGTTAAAAACATATATTGGCTTCTGATATTCAGTAAAGAAAAACATTACTCACTTGAGAGCAGAAGTATGCCTGATTCTTTCCAAGAAAAGTAAAGAATATTTCTATTCTTCATAGTAGGACAAGGGTTATTTAACAGAAATCAATATCATATGGCAATAAAAGTGTGCAGATGTATGGGAGAGGCTAACACTGCAGAAATTAGGGTTTTCTGTGAAAAAGATCAGTAAACCAGTTGTGTCAGCATTAAAATGAAGTGTTCATGCCTCAGAAAACATATTATTTAACTCTATATGACAGCTGCATTTTCTTTCAATATTATTTGTAAAAGGAGCTGACACTCCCCCTTAATCTTCACCTAGCAAGATATAAAGCGGAACAGGTTAAGAATGGCACTATCCTTCCCCCTTGTGGATGGCATTAATGGAAAACGCATGTGCAGATCCAGTGGCTGTGATGTGTAAAGTGAACCTCCTAAAATGCATTATCCATTTTTGAGGGTCAGTATAGTAAAATCACATTGAAAGGAAACAGATATACATTTTGATGGCGACACCAGTCTGACACTGCTCCACCAACAATGAAAGTAGAGTATTTCTTATTTATTTATTTATTGGTCGATTTATTCATTTACTTTTTGACTTCTTTTGTAGTTCTGTCTGTGGACTAGACCTTGGACACATTTTGGCCATGACCCAGACAGAATGGTAGCAAAATTACAAAAGAGTTACAAACATGAAGTATATAACAATGTACAGCAGTATAATACACCAACATGAAGTATATAACTTAATGTGCAGCAGTACAATACACCAACATGAGGTATATAACTTAATGTGCAGCTGTACAATACACCAACATGAGGTATATAACTTAATGTGCAGCAGTACAATACACCAACATGAGGTATATAACTTAATGTGCAGCAGTACAATACACCAACATGAGGTATATAACTTAATGTGCAGCAGTACAATACACCAACATGAGGTATATAACTTAATGTGCAGCAGTACAATACACCAACATGAGGTATATAACTTAATGTGCAGCAGTACAATACACCAACATGAGGTATATAACTTAATGTGCAGCAGTACAATACACCAACATGAGGTATATAACTTAATGTGCAGCAGTACAATACACCAACATGAGGTATATAACTTAATGTGCAGCAGTACAATACACCAACATGAGGTATATAACTTAATGTGCAGCAGTACAATACACCAACATGAGGTATATAACTTAATGTGCAGCAGTACAATACACCAACATGAGGTATATAACTTAATGTGCAGCAGTACAATACACCAACATGAGGTATATAACTTAATGTGCAGCAGTACAATACACCAACATGAGGTATATAACTTAATGTGCAGCAGTACAATACACCAACATGAGGTATATAACTTAATGTGCAGCAGTACAATACACCAACATGAGGTATATAACTTAATGTGCAGCAGTACAATACACCAACATGAGGTATATAACTTAATGTGCAGCAGTACAATACACCAACATGAGGTATATAACTTAATGTGCAGCAGTACAATACACCAACATGAGGTATATAACTTAATGTGCAGCAGTACAATACACCAACATGAGGTATATAACTTAATGTGCAGCAGTACAATACACCAACATGAGGTATATAACTTAATGTGCAGCAGTACAATACACCAACATGAGGTATATAACTTAATGTGCAGCAGTACAATACACCAACATGAGGTATATAACTTAATGTGCAGCAGTACAATACACCAACATGAGGTATATAACTTAATGTGCAGCAGTACAATACACCAACATGAGGTATATAACTTAATGTGCAGCAGTACAATACACCAACATGAGGTATATAACTTAATGTGCAGCAGTACAATACACCAACATGAGGTATATAACTTAATGTGCAGCAGTACAATACACCAACATGAGGTATATAACTTAATGTGCAGCAGTACAATACACCAACATGAGGTATATAACTTAATGTGCAGCAGTACAATACACCAACATGAGGTATATAACTTAATGTGCAGCAGTACAATACACCAACATGAGGTATATAACTTAATGTGCAGCAGTACAATACACCAACATGAGGTATATAACTTAATGTGCAGCAGTACAATACACCAACATGAGGTATATAACTTAATGTGCAGCAGTACAATACACCAACATGAGGTATATAACTTAATGTGCAGCAGTACAATACACCAACATGAGGTATATAACTTAATGTGCAGCAGTACAATACACCAACATGAGGTATATAACTTAATGTGCAGCAGTACAATACACCAACATGAGGTATATAACTTAATGTGCAGCAGTACAATACACCAACATGAGGTATATAACTTAATGTGCAGCAGTACAAAACACCAACATGAGGTATATAACTTAATGTGCAGCAGTACAATACACCAACATGAGGTATATAACTTAATGTGCAGCAGTACAATACACCAACATGAGGTATATAACTTAATGTGCAGCAGTACAATACACCAACATGAGGTATATAACTTAATGTGCAGCAGTACAATACACCAACATGAGGTATATAACTTAATGTGCAGCAGTACAATACACCAACATGAGGTATATAACTTAATGTGCAGCAGTACAAAACACCAACATGAGGTATATAACTTAATGTGCAGCAGTACAATACACCAACATGAGGTATATAACTTAATGTGCAGCAGTACAATACACCAACATGAGGTATATAACTTAATGTGCAGCAGTACAATACACCAACATGAGGTATATAACTTAATGTGCAGCAGTACAATACACCGACATGAGGTATATAACTTAATGTGCAGCAGTACAATACACCGACATGAGGTATATAACTTAATGTGCAGCAGTACAATACACCGACATGAGGTATATAACTTAATGTGCAGCAGTACAATACACCGACATGAGGTATATAACTTAATGTGCAGCAGTACAATACACCGACATGAGGTATATAACTTAATGTGCAGCAGTACAATACACCGACATGAGGTATATAACTTAATGTGCAGCAGTACAATACACCGACATGAGGTATATAACTTAATGTGCAGCAGTACAATACACCGACATGAGGTATATAACTTAATGTGCAGCAGTACAATACACCGACATGAGGTATATAACTTAATGTGCAGCAGTACAATACACCGACATGAGGTATATAACTTAATGTGCAGCAGTACAATACACCGACATGAGGTATATAACTTAATGTGCAGCAGTACAATACACCGACATGAGGTATATAACTTAATGTGCAGCAGTACAATACACCGACATGAGGTATATAACTTAATGTGCAGCAGTACAATACACCGACATGAGGTATATAACTTAATGTGCAGCAGTACAATACACCGACATGAGGTATATAACTTAATGTGCAGCAGTACAATACACCGACATGAGGTATATAACTTAATGTGCAGCAGTACAATACACCGACATGAGGTATATAACTTAATGTGCAGCAGTACAATACACCGACATGAGGTATATAACTTAATGTGCAGCAGTACAATACACCGACATGAGGTATATAACTTAATGTGCAGCAGTACAATACACCGACATGAGGTATATAACTTAATGTGCAGCAGTACAATACACCGACATGAGGTATATAACTTAATGTGCAGCAGTACAATACACCGACATGAGGTATATAACTTAATGTGCAGCAGTACAATACACCGACATGAGGTATATAACTTAATGTGCAGCAGTACAATACACCGACATGAGGTATATAACTTAATGTGCAGCAGTACAATACACCGACATGAGGTATATAACTTAATGTGCAGCAGTACAATACACCGACATGAGGTATATAACTTAATGTGCAGCAGTACAATACACCGACATGAGGTATATAACTTAATGTGCAGCAGTACAATACACCGACATGAGGTATATAACTTAATGTGCAGCAGTACAATACACCGACATGAGGTATATAACTTAATGTGCAGCAGTACAATACACCGACATGAGGTATATAACTTAATGTGCAGCAGTACAATACACCGACATGAGGTATATAACTTAATGTGCAGCAGTACAATACACCGACATGAGGTATATAACTTAATGTGCAGCAGTACAATACACCGACATGAGGTATATAACTTAATGTGCAGCAGTACAATACACCGACATGAGGTATATAACTTAATGTGCAGCAGTACAATACACCGACATGAGGTATATAACTTAATGTGCAGCAGTACAATACACCGACATGAGGTATATAACTTAATGTGCAGCAGTACAATACACCGACATGAGGTATATAACTTAATGTGCAGCAGTACAATACACCGACATGAGGTATATAACTTAATGTGCAGCAGTACAATACACCGACATGAGGTATATAACTTAATGTGCAGCAGTACAATACACCGACATGAGGTATATAACTTAATGTGCAGCAGTACAATACACCGACATGAGGTATATAACTTAATGTGCAGCAGTACAATACACCGACATGAGGTATATAACTTAATGTGCAGCAGTACAATACACCGACATGAGGTATATAACTTAATGTGCAGCAGTACAATACACCGACATGAGGTATATAACTTAATGTGCAGCAGTACAATACACCGACATGAGGTATATAACTTAATGTGCAGCAGTACAATACACCGACATGAGGTATATAACTTAATGTGCAGCAGTACAATACACCGACATGAGGTATATAACTTAATGTGCAGCAGTACAATACACCGACATGAGGTATATAACTTAATGTGCAGCAGTACAATACACCGACATGAGGTATATAACTTAATGTGCAGCAGTACAATACACCGACATGAGGTATATAACTTAATGTGCAGCAGTACAATACACCGACATGAGGTATATAACTTAATGTGCAGCAGTACAATACACCGACATGAGGTATATAACTTAATGCAGCAGTACAATACACCGACATGAGGTATATAACTTAATGTGCAGCAGTACAATACACCGACATGAGGTATATAACTTAATGTGCAGCAGTACAATACACCGACATGAGGTATATAACTTAATGTGCAGCAGTACAATACACCGACATGAGGTATATAACTTAATGTGCAGCAGTACAATACACCGACATGAGGTATATAACTTAATGTGCAGCAGTACAATACACCGACATGAGGTATATAACTTAATGTGCAGCAGTACAATACACCGACATGAGGTATATAACTTAATGTGCAGCAGTACAATACACCGACATGAGGTATATAACTTAATGTGCAGCAGTACAATACACCGACATGAGGTATATAACTTAATGTGCAGCAGTACAATACACCGACATGAGGTATATAACTTAATGTGCAGCAGTACAATACACCGACATGAGGTATATAACTTAATGTGCAGCAGTACAATACACCGACATGAGGTATATAACTTAATGTGCAGCAGTACAATACACCGACATGAGGTATATAACTTAATGTGCAGCAGTACAATACACCGACATGAGGTATATAACTTAATGTGCAGCAGTACAATACACCGACATGAGGTATATAACTTAATGTGCAGCAGTACAATACACCGACATGAGGTATATAACTTAATGTGCAGCAGTACAATACACCGACATGAGGTATATAACTTAATGTGCAGCAGTACAATACACCGACATGAGGTATATAACTTAATGTGCAGCAGTACAATACACCGACATGAGGTATATAACTTAATGTGCAGCAGTACAATACACCGACATGAGGTATATAACTTAATGTGCAGCAGTACAATACACCGACATGAGGTATATAACTTAATGTGCAGCAGTACAATACACCAACATGAGGTATATAACTTAATGTGCAGCAGTACAATACACCGACATGAGGTATATAACTTAATGTGCAGCAGTACAATACACCGACATGAGGTATATAACTTAATGTGCAGCAGTACAATACACCAACATGAGGTATATAACTTAATGTGCAGCAGTACAATACACCAACATGAGGTATATAACTTAATGTGCAGCAGTACAATACACCAACATGAGGTATATAACTTAATGTGCAGCAGTACAATACACCAACATGAGGTATATAACTTAATGTGCAGCAGTACAATACACCAACATGAGGTATATAACTTAATGTGCAGCAGTACAATACACCGACATGAGGTATATAACTTAATGTGCAGCAGTACAATACACCGACATGAGGTATATAACTTAATGTGCAGCAGTACAATACACCAACATGAGGTATATAACTTAATGTGCAGCAGTACAATACACCAACATGAGGTATATAACTTAATGTGCAGCAGTACTATACACCGACATGAAGTATATAACTTAAAGTGCAGCAGTACAATACACCAACATGAGGTATATAACTTAATGTGCAGCAGTACAATACACCAACATGAGGTATATAACTTAATGTGCAGCAGTACAATACACCAACATGAGGTATATAACTTAATGTGCAGCAGTACAATACACCAACATGAGGTATATAACTTAATGTGCAGCAGTACAATACACCAACATGAGGTATATAACTTAATGTGCAGCAGTACAATACACCAACATGAGGTATATAACTTAATGTGCAGCAGTACAATACACCAACATGAGGTATATAACTTAATGTGCAGCAGTACAATACACCAACATGAGGTATATAACTTAATGTGCAGCAGTACAATACACCAACATGAGGTATATAACTTAATGTGCAGCAGTACAATACACCAACATGAGGTATATAACTTAATGTGCAGCAGTACAATACACCAACATGAGGTATATAACTTAATGTGCAGCAGTACAATACACCAACATGAGGTATATAACTTAATGTGCAGCAGTACAATACACCAACATGAGGTATATAACTTAA
Organism: Protopterus annectens; assembly: GCF_019279795.1. Taxonomy (NCBI): domain Eukaryota; kingdom Metazoa; phylum Chordata; order Ceratodontiformes; family Protopteridae; genus Protopterus; species Protopterus annectens. The sequence continues at coordinate 1,244,855,086 of NC_056747.1, read as the reverse complement.
TGTGCAGCAGTACAATACACCAACATGAGGTATATAACTTAATGTGCAGCAGTACAATACACCGACATGAGGTATATAACTTAATGTGCAGCAGTACAATACACCGACATGAGGTATATAACTTAATGTGCAGCAGTACAATACACCAACATGAGGTACATAACTTAATGTGCAGCAGTACAATACACCAACATGAGGTACATAACTTAATGTGCAGCAGTACAATACACCAACATGAGGTACATAACTTAATGTGCAGCAGTACAATACACCAACATGAGGTACATAACTTAATGTGCAGCAGTACAATACACCAACATGAGGTACATAACTTAATGTGCAGCAGTACAATACACCAACATGAGGTACATAACTTAATGTGCAGCAGTACAATACACCAACATGAGGTACATAACTTAATGTGCAGCAGTACAATACACCAACATGAGGTACATAACTTAATGTGCAGCAGTACAATACACCAACATGAGGTACATAACTTAATGTGCAGCAGTACAATACACCAACATGAGGTACATAACTTAATGTGCAGCAGTACAATACACCAACATGAGGTACATAACTTAATGTGCAGCAGTACAATACACCAACATGAGGTACATAACTTAATGTGCAGCAGTACAATACACCAACATGAGGTACATAACTTAATGTGCAGCAGTACAATACACCAACATGAGGTACATAACTTAATGTGCAGCAGTACAATACACCAACATGAGGTACATAACTTAATGTGCAGCAGTACAATACACCAACATGAGGTACATAACTTAATGTGCAGCAGTACAATACACCAACATGAGGTACATAACTTAATGTGCAGCAGTACAATACACCAACATGAGGTACATAACTTAATGTGCAGCAGTACAATACACCAACATGAGGTACATAACTTAATGTGCAGCAGTACAATACACCAACATGAGGTACATAACTTAATGTGCAGCAGTACAATACACCAACATGAGGTACATAACTTAATGTGCAGCAGTACAATACACCAACATGAGGTACATAACTTAATGTGCAGCAGTACAATACACCAACATGAGGTACATAACTTAATGTGCAGCAGTACAATACACCAACATGAGGTACATAACTTAATGTGCAGCAGTACAATACACCAACATGAGGTACATAACTTAATGTGCAGCAGTACAATACACCAACATGAGGTACATAACTTAATGTGCAGCAGTACAATACACCAACATGAGGTACATAACTTAATGTGCAGCAGTACAATACACCAACATGAGGTACATAACTTAATGTGCAGCAGTACAATACACCAACATGAGGTACATAACTTAATGTGCAGCAGTACAATACACCAACATGAGGTACATAACTTAATGTGCAGCAGTACAATACACCAACATGAGGTACATAACTTAATGTGCAGCAGTACAATACACCAACATGAGGTACATAACTTAATGTGCAGCAGTACAATACACCAACATGAGGTACATAACTTAATGTGCAGCAGTACAATACACCAACATGAGGTACATAACTTAATGTGCAGCAGTACAATACACCAACATGAGGTACATAACTTAATGTGCAGCAGTACAATACACCAACATGAGGTACATAACTTAATGTGCAGCAGTACAATACACCAACATGAGGTACATAACTTAATGTGCAGCAGTACAATACACCAACATGAGGTACATAACTTAATGTGCAGCAGTACAATACACCAACATGAGGTACATAACTTAATGTGCAGCAGTACAATACACCAACATGAGGTACATAACTTAATGTGCAGCAGTACAATACACCAACATGAGGTACATAACTTAATGTGCAGCAGTACAATACACCAACATGAGGTACATAACTTAATGTGCAGCAGTACAATACACCAACATGAGGTACATAACTTAATGTGCAGCAGTACAATACACCAACATGAGGTACATAACTTAATGTGCAGCAGTACAATACACCAACATGAGGTACATAACTTAATGTGCAGCAGTACAATACACCAACATGAGGTACATAACTTAATGTGCAGCAGTACAATACACCAACATGAGGTACATAACTTAATGTGCAGCAGTACAATACACCAACATGAGGTACATAACTTAATGTGCAGCAGTACAATACACCAACATGAGGTACATAACTTAATGTGCAGCAGTACAATACACCAACATGAGGTACATAACTTAATGTGCAGCAGTACAATACACCAACATGAGGTACATAACTTAATGTGCAGCAGTACAATACACCAACATGAGGTACATAACTTAATGTGCAGCAGTACAATACACCAACATGAGGTACATAACTTAATGTGCAGCAGTACAATACACCAACATGAGGTACATAACTTAATGTGCAGCAGTACAATACACCAACATGAGGTACATAACTTAATGTGCAGCAGTACAATACACCAACATGAGGTACATAACTTAATGTGCAGCAGTACAATACACCAACATGAGGTACATAACTTAATGTGCAGCAGTACAATACACCAACATGAAGTATATAACTTAATGTACAGCAGTACAATACACCAACATGAGGTAGATAACTTAATGTGCAGCAGTACAATACACCAACATGAGGTAGATAACTTAATGTGCAGCAGTACAATACACCAACATGAGGTAGATAACTTAATGTGCAGCAGTACAATACACCAACATCAAGTATATCACTTAATGTACAGCAGTACAATACACCAACATCAAGTATATAACTTAATGTGCAGCAGTACAATACACCAACATGAGGTAGATAACTTAATGTGCAGCAGTACAATACACCAACATGAGGTAGATAACTTAATGTGCAGCAGTACAATACACCAACATGAGGTAGATAACTTAATGTGCAGCAGTACAATACACCAACATGAGGTATATAACTTAATGTGCAGCAGTACAATACACCAACATCAAGTATATCACTTAATGTACAGCAGTACAATACACCAACATCAAGTATATCACTTAATGTACAGCAGTACAATACACCAACATCAAGTATATCACTTAATGTACAGCAGTATAATACACCAACATCAAGTATATAACTTAATGTACAGCAGTACAATACACCAACATGAAGTATATAACTTAATGTACAGCAGTACAATACACCAACATCAAGTATATAACTTAATGTACAGCAGTACAATACACCAACATCAAGTATATAACTTAATGTACAGCAGTACAATACACCAACATCAAGTATATAACTTAATGTACAGCAGTACAATACACCAACATGAAGTATATAACTTAATGTACAGCAGTACAATACACCAACATGAAGTATATAACTTAATGTACAGCAGTACAATACACCAACATGAAGTATATAACTTAATGTGCAGCAGTACAATACACCAACATGAAGTATATAACTTAATGTACAGCAGTACAATACACCAACATGAAGTATATAACTTAATGTACAGCAGTACAATACACCAACATGAAGTATATAACTTAATGTACAGCAGTACAATACACCAACATGAAGTATATAACTTAATGTACAGCAGTACAATACACCAACATGAAGTATATAACTTAATGTACAGCAGTACAATACACCAACATGAAGTATATAACTTAATGTACAGCAGTACAATACACCAACATGAAGTATATAACTTAATGTACAGCAGTACAATACACCAACATGAAGTATATAACTTAATGTACAGCAGTACAATACACCAACATGAAGTATATAACTTAATGTACAGCAGTACAATACACCAACATGAAGTATATAACTTAATGTACAGCAGTACAATACACCAACATGAAGTATATAACTTAATGTACAGCAGTACGATACACCAACATGAAGTATATAACTTAATGTACAGCAGTACAATACACCAACATGAAGTATATAACTTAATGTACAGCAGTACAATACACCAACATGAAGTATATAACTTAATGTACAGCAGTACAATACACCAACATGAAGTATATAACTTAATGTGCAGCAGTACAATACACCAACATGAAGTATATAACTTAATGTGCAGCAGTACGATACACCAACATGAAGTATATAACTTAATGTGCAGCAGTACGATACACCAACATGAAGTATATAACTTAATGTACAGCAGTACGATACACCAACATGAAGTATATAACTTAATGTACAGCAGTACGATACACCAACATGAAGTATATAACTTAATGTACAGCAGTACAATACACCAACATCAAGTATATAACTTAATGTACAGCAGTACAATACACCAACATGAAGTATATAACTTAATGTACAGCAGTACGATACACCAACATGAAGTATACAACTTAATGTACAGCAGTACGATACACCAACATGAAGTATACAACTTAATGTACAGCAGTACGATACACCAACATGAAGTATACAACTTAATGTACAGCAGTACGATACACCAACATGAAGTATACAACTTAATGTACAGCAGTACGATACACCAACATGAAGTATACAACTTAATGTACAGCAGTACGATACACCAACATGAAGTATATAACTTAATGTACAGCAGTACGATACACCAACATGAAGTATATAACTTAATGTACAGCAGTACGATACACCAACATGAAGTATACAACTTAATGTACAGCAGTACGATACACCAACATGAAGTATATAACTTAATGTACAGCAGTACGATACACCAACATGAAGTATATAAGTTAATGTACAGCAGTACGATACACCAACATGAAGTATATAAGTTAATGTACAGCAGTACAATACACCAACATGAAGTATATAAGTTAATGTACAGCAGTACGATACACCAACATGAAGTATATAAGTTAATGTACAGCAGTACGATACACCAACATGAAGTATATAAGTTAATGTACAGCAGTACGATACACCAACATGAAGTATATAAGTTAATGTACAGCAGTACGATACACCAACATGAAGTATATAAGTTAATGTACAGCAGTACGATACACCAACATGAAGTATATAGCTTAATGTACAGCAGTACGATACACCAACATGAAGTATATAACTTAATGTACAGCAGTACGATACACCAACATGAAGTATATAAGTTAATGTACAGCAGTACGATACACCAACATGAAGTATATAAGTTAATGTACAGCAGTACAATACACCAACATGAAGTATAAAACTTAATGTACAGCAGTACGATACACCAACATGAAGTATATAAGTTAATGTACAGCAGTACGATACACCAACATGAAGTATATAAGTTAATGTACAGCAGTACGATACACCAACATGAAGTATATAACTTAATGTACAGCAGTACGATACACCAACATGAAGTATATAACTTAATGTACAGCAGTACGATACACCAACATGAAGTATATAACTTAATGTACAGCAGTACAATACACCAACATGAAGTATATAACTTAATGTACAGCAGTACAATACACCAACATGAAGTATATAACTTAATGTACTGCAGTACAATACACCAACATGAAGTATATAACTTAATGTACTGCAGTACAATACACCAACATGAAGTATATAACAATGTACAGCAGTACGATACACCAACATGAAGTATATAAGTTAATGTACAGCAGTACGATACACCAACATGAAGTATATAAGTTAATGTACAGCAGTACGATACACCAACATGAAGTATATAGCTTAATGTACAGCAGTACGATACACCAACATGAAGTATATAGCTTAATGTACAGCAGTACGATACACCAACATGAAGTATATAGCTTAATGTACAGCAGTACGATACACCAACATGAAGTATACAACTTAATGTACAGCAGTACGATACACCAACATGAAGTATATAACTTCATGTACAGCAGTACGATACACCAACATGAAGTATATAACTTCATGTACAGCAGTACGATACACCAACATGAAGTATATAACTTCATGTACAGCAGTACGATACACCAACATGAAGTATATAGCTTCATGTACAGCAGTACGATACACCAACATGAAGTATATAGCTTCATGTACAGCAGTACGATACACCAACATGAAGTATATAGCTTCATGTACAGCAGTACGATACACCAACATGAAGTATATAGCTTCATGTACAGCAGTACGATACACCAACATGAAGTATATAACTTCATGTACAGCAGTACGATACACCAACATGAAGTATATAACTTCATGTACAGCAGTACGATACACCAACATGAAGTATATAACTTCATGTACAGCAGTACGATACACCAACATGAAGTATATAACTTCATGTACAGCAGTACGATACACCAACATGAAGTATATAGCTTCATGTACAGCAGTACGATACACCAACATGAAGTATATAACTTCATGTACAGCAGTACAGTACACCAACATGAAGTATATAACTTCATGTACAGCAGTACAATACACCAACATGAAGTATATAACTTCATGTACAGCAGTACAATACACCAACATGAAGTATATAACTTCATGTACAGCAGTACAATACACCAACATGAAGTATATAACTTCATGTACAGCAGTACAATACACCAACATGAAGTATATAACTTCATGTACAGCAGTACAATACACCAACATGAAGTATATAACTTCATGTACAGCAGTACAATACACCAACATGAAGTATATAACTTAATGTACAGCAGTACAATACACCAACATGAAGTATATAACTTCATGTACAGCAGTACAATACACCAACATGAAGTATATAACTTCATGTACAGCAGTACAATACACCAACATGAAGTATATAACTTAATGTACAGCAGTACAGCACACCAACATGAAGTATATAACAATGTACAGCAGTACAGCACACCAACATGAAGTATATAACTTAATGTACAGCAGTACAATACACCAACATGAAGTATATAACTTAATGTACAGCAGTACAATACACCAACATGAAGTATATAACTTAATGTACAGCAGTACAATACACCAACATGAAGTATATAACTTAATGTACAGCAGTACAATACACCAACATGAAGTATATAACTTAATGTACAGCAGTACAATACACCAACATGAAGTATATAACTTAATGTACAGCAGTACAGTACACCAACATGAAGTATATAACTTAATGTACAGCAGTACAGTACACCAACATGAAGTATATAACTTCATGTACAGCAGTACAATACACCAACATGAAGTATATAACTTCATGTACAGCAGTACAATACACCAACATGAAGTATATAACTTAATGTACAGCAGCACAATACACCAACATGAAGTATATAACTTAATGTACAGCAGCACAATACACCAACATGAAGTATATAACTTAATGTACAGCAGCACAATACACCAACATGAAGTATATAACTTCATGTACAGCAGTACAGTACACCAACATGAAGTATATAACTTAATGTACAGCAGTACAGTACACCAACATGAAGTATATAACTTAATGTACAGCAGTACAGTACACCAACATGAAGTATATAACTTAATGTACAGCAGTACAGTACACCAACATGAAGTATATAACTTAATGTACAGCAGCACAATACACCAACATGAAGTATATAACTTAATGTACAGCAGTACAATACACCAACATGAAGTATATAACTTAATGTACAGCAGTACAATACACCAACATGAAGTATATAACTTAATGTACAGCAGTACAATACACCAACATGAAGTATATAACTTAATGTACAGCAGTACAATACACCAACATGAAGTATATAACTTAATGTACAGCAGTACAATACACCAACATGAAGTATATAACTTAATGTACAGCAGTACAATACACCAACATGAAGTATATAACTTAATGTACAGCAGTATAATACACCAACATGAAGTATATAACAATGTACAGCAGTACAATACACCAACATGAAGTATATAACTTAATGTACAGCAGTACAATACACCAACATGAAGTATATAACTTAATGTACAGCAGTACAATACACCAACATGAAGTATATAACTTAATGTACAGCAGTACAATACACCAACATGAAGTATATAACTTAATGTACAGCAGTACAATACACCAACATGAAGTATATAACTTAATGTACAGCAGTACAATACACCAACATGAAGTATATAACTTAATGTACAGCAGTACAATACACCAACATGAAGTATATAACTTAATGTACAGCAGTACAATACACCAACATGAAGTATATAACTTAATGTACAGCAGTACAATACACCAACATGAAGTATATAACTTAATGTACAGCAGTACAATACACCAACATGAAGTATATAACTTAATGTACAGCAGTACAATACACCAACATGAAGTATATAACTTAATGTACAGCAGTACAATACACCAACATGAAGTATATAACTTAATGTACAGCAGTACAATACACCAACATGAAGTATATAACTTAATGTACAGCAGTACAATACACCAACATGAAGTATATAACTTAATGTACAGCAGTACAATACACCAACATGAAGTATATAACTTAATGTACAGCAGTACAATACACCAACATGAAGTATATAACTTAATGTACAGCAGTACAATACACCAACATGAAGTATATAACTTAATGTACAGCAGTACAATACACCAACATGAAGTATATAACTTAATGTACAGCAGTACAATACACCAACATGAAGTATATAACTTAATGTACAGCAGTACAATACACCAACATGAAGTATATAACTTAATGTACAGCAGTACAATACACCAACATGAAGTATATAACTTAATGTACAGCAGTACAATACACCAACATGAAGTATATAACTTAATGTACAGCAGTACAATACACCAACATGAAGTATATAACTTAATGTACAGCAGTACAATACACCAACATGAAGTATATAACTTAATGTACAGCAGTACAATACACCAACATGAAGTATATAACTTAATGTACAGCAGTACAATACACCAACATGAAGTATATAACTTAATGTACAGCAGTACAATACACCAACATGAAGTATATAACTTAATGTACAGCAGTACAATACACCAACATGAAGTATATAACTTAATGTACAGCAGTACAATACACCAACATGAAGTATATAACTTAATGTACAGCAGTACAATACACCAACATGAAGTATATAGCAATGTACAGCAGTACAATACACCAACATGAAGTATATAACTTAATGTACAGCAGTACAATACACCAACATGAAGTATATAACTTAATGTACAGCAGTACAATACACCAACATGAAGTATATAACTTAATGTACAGCAGTACAATACACCAACATGAAGTATATAACTTAATGTACAGCAGTACAATACACCAACATGAAGTATATAACTTAATGTACAGCAGTACAATACACCAACATGAAGTATATAACTTAATGTACAGCAGTACAATACACCAACATGAAGTATATAACTTAATGTACAGCAGTACAATACACCAACATGAAGTATATAACTTAATGTACAGCAGTACAATACACCAACATGAAGTATATAACTTAATGTACAGCAGTACAATACACCAACATGAAGTATATAACTTAATGTACAGCAGTACAATACACCAACATGAAGTATATAACTTAATGTACAGCAGTACAATACACCAACATGAAGTATATAACTTAATGTACAGCAGTACAATACACCAACATGAAGTATATAACTTAATGTACAGCAGTACAATACACCAACATGAAGTATATAACTTAATGTACAGCAGTACAATACACCAACATGAAGTATATAACTTAATGTACAGCAGTACAATACACCAACATGAAGTATATAACTTAATGTACAGCAGTACAATACACCAACATGAAGTATATAACTTAATGTACAGCAGTACAATACACCAACATGAAGTATATAACTTAATGTACAGCAGTACAATACACCAACATGAAGTATATAACTTAATGTACAGCAGTACAATACACCAACATGAAGTATATAACTTAATGTACAGCAGTACAATACACCAACATGAAGTATATAACTTAATGTACAGCAGTACAATACACCAACATGAAGTATATAACTTAATGTACAGCAGTACAATACACCAACATGAAGTATATAACTTAATGTACAGCAGTACAATACACCAACATGAAGTATATAACTTAATGTACAGCAGTACAATACACCAACATGAAGTATATAACTTAATGTACAGCAGTATAATACACCAACATGAAGTATATAACTTAATGTACAGCAGTATAATACACCAACATCAAGTATATAACTTAATGTACAGCAGTACAATACACCAACATCAAGTATATAACTTAATGTACAGCAGTATAATACACCAACATGAAGTATATAACTTAATGTACAGCAGTATAATACACCAACATGAAGTATATAACTTAATGTACAGCAGTATAATACACCAACATCAAGTATATAACTTAATGTACAGCAGTACAATACACCAACATCAAGTATATAACTTAATGTACAGCAGTATAATACACCAACATGAAGTATATAACTTAATGTACAGCAGTATAATACACCAACATGAAGTATATAACTTAATGTACAGCAGTATAATACACCAACATGAAGTATATAACTTAATGTACAGCAGTACAATACACCAACATGAAGTATATAACTTAATGTACAGCAGTACAATACACCAACATGAAGTATATAACTTAATGTACAGCAGTACAATACACCAACATGAAGTATATAACTTAATGTACAGCAGTACAATACACCAACATGAAGTATATAACTTAATGTACAGCAGTACAATACACCAACATGAAGTATATAACTTAATGTACAGCAGTACAATACACCAACATGAAGTATATAACTTAATGTACAGCAGTACAATACACCAACATGAAGTATATAACTTAATGTACAGCAGTACAATACACCAACATGAAGTATATAACTTAATGTACAGCAGTACAATACACCAACATGAAGTATATAACTTAATGTACAGCAGTACAATACACCAACATGAAGTATATAACTTAATGTACAGCAGTACAATACACCAACATGAAGTATATAACTTAATGTACAGCAGTACAATACACCAACATGAAGTATATAACTTAATGTACAGCAGTACAATACACCAACATGAAGTATATAACTTAATGTACAGCAGTACAATACACCAACATGAAGTATATAACTTAATGTACAGCAGTACAATACACCAACATGAAGTATATAACTTAATGTACAGCAGTACAATACACCAACATGAAGTATATAACTTAATGTACAGCAGTACAATACACCAACATGAAGTATATAACTTAATGTACAGCAGTACAATACACCAACATGAAGTATATAACTTAATGTACAGCAGTACAATACACCAACATGAAGAGTATATAACTTAATGTACAGCAGTACAATACACCAACATGAAGTATATAACTTAATGTACAGCAGTACAATACACCAACATGAAGTATATAACTTAATGTACAGCAGTACAATACACCAACATGAAGTATATAACTTAATGTACAGCAGTACAATACACCAACATGAAGTATATAACTTAATGTACAGCAGTACAATACACCAACATGAAGTATATAACTTAATGTACAGCAGTACAATACACCAACATGAAGTATATAACTTAATGTACAGCAGTACAATACACCAACATGAAGTATATAACTTAATGTACAGCAGTACAATACACCAACATGAAGTATATAACTTAATGTACAGCAGTACAATACACCAACATGAAGTATATAACTTAATGTACAGCAGTATAATACACCAACATGAAGTATATAACTTAATGTACAGCAGTACAATACACCAACCAATACACCAACATGAAGTATATAACTTAATGTACAGCAGTACAATACACCAACATGAAGTATATAACTTAATGTACAGCAGTACAATACACCAACATGAAGTATATAACTTAATGTACAGCAGTACAATACACCAACATGAAGTATATAACTTAATGTACAGCAGTATAATACACCAACATCAAGTATATAACTTAATGTACAGCAGTACAATACACCAACATGAAGTATATAACTTAATGTACAGCAGTATAATACACCAACATGAAGTATATAACTTAATGTACAGCAGTACAATACACCAACATGAAGTATATAACTTAATGTACAGCAGTATAATACACCAACATGAAGTATATAACTTAATGTACAGCAGTACAATACACCAACATGAAGTATATAACTTAATGTACAGCAGTACAATACACCAACATGAAGTATATAACTTAATGTACAGCAGTACAATACACCAACATGAAGTATATAACTTAATGTACAGCAGTACAATACACCAACATGAAGTATATAACTTAATGTACAGCAGTACAATACACCAACATGAAGTATATAACTTAATGTACAGCAGTACAATACACCAACATGAAGTATATAACTTAATGTACAGCAGTACAATACACCAACATGAAGTATATAACTTAATGTACAGCAGTACAATACACCAACATGAAGTATATAACTTAATGTACAGCAGTACAATACACCAACATGAAGTATATAACTTAATGTACAGCAGTACAATACACCAACATGAAGTATATAACTTAATGTACAGCAGTACAATACACCAACATGAAGTATATAACTTAATGTACAGCAGTACAATACACCAACATGAAGTATATAACTTAATGTACAGCAGTACAATACACCAACATGAAGTATATAACTTAATGTACAGCAGTACAATACACCAACATGAAGTATATAACTTAATGTACAGCAGTACAATACACCAACATGAAGTATATAACTTAATGTACAGCAGTACAATACACCAACATGAAGTATATAACTTAATGTACAGCAGTACAATACACCAACATGAAGTATATAACTTAATGTACAGCAGAGTACAATACACCAACATGAAGTATATAACTTAATGTACAGCAGTACAATACACCAACATGAAGTATATAACTTAATGTACAGCAGTACAATACACCAACATGAAGTATATAACTTAATGTACAGCAGTACAATACACCAACATGAAGTATATAACTTAATGTACAGCAGTACAATACACCAACATGAAGTATATAACTTAATGTACAGCAGTACAATACACCAACATGAAGTATATAACTTAATGTACAGCAGTACAATACACCAACATGAAGTATATAACTTAATGTACAGCAGTACAATACACCAACATGAAGTATATAACTTAATGTACAGCAGTACAATACACCAACATGAAGTATATAACTTAATGTACAGCAGTACAATACACCAACATGAAGTATATAACTTAATGTACAGCAGTACAATACACCAACATGAAGTATATAACTTAATGTACAGCAGTACAATACACCAACATGAAGTATATAACTTAATGTACAGCAGTACAATACACCAACATGAAGTATATAACTTAATGTACAGCAGTACAATACACCAACATGAAGTATATAACTTAATGTACAGCAGTACAATACACCAACATGAAGTATATAACTTAATGTACAGCAGTACAATACACCAACATGAAGTATATAACTTAATGTACAGCAGTACAATACACCAACATGAAGTATATAACTTAATGTACAGCAGTACAATACACCAACATGAAGTATATAACTTAATGTACAGCAGTACAATACACCAACATGAAGTATATAACAATGTACAGCAGTACAATACACCAACATGAAGTATATAACTTAATGTACAGCAGTACAATACACCAACATGAAGTATATAACTTAATGTACAGCAGTACAATACACCAACATGAAGTATATAACTTAATGTACAGCAGTACAATACACCAACATGAAGTATATAACTTAATGTACAGCAGTACAATACACCAACATGAAGTATATAACTTAATGTACAGCAGTACAATACACCAACATGAAGTATATAACTTAATGTACAGCAGTACAATACACCAACATGAAGTATATAACTTAATGTACAGCAGTACAATACACCAACATGAAGTATATAACTTAATGTACAGCAGTACAATACACCAACATGAAGTATATAACTTAATGTACAGCAGTACAATACACCAACATGAAGTATATAACTTAATGTACAGCAGTACAATACACCAACATGAAGTATATAACTTAATGTACAGCAGTACAATACACCAACATGAAGTATATAACTTAATGTACAGCAGTACAATACACCAACATGAAGTATATAACTTAATGTACAGCAGTACAATACACCAACATGAAGTATATAACTTAATGTACAGCAGTACAATACACCAACATGAAGTATATAACTTAATGTACAGCAGTACAATACACCAACATGAAGTATATAACTTAATGTACAGCAGTACAATACACCAACATGAAGTATATAACTTAATGTACAGCAGTACAATACACCAACATGAAGTATATAACTTAATGTACAGCAGTACAATACACCAACATGAAGTATATAACTTAATGTACAGCAGTACAATACACCAACATGAAGTATATAACTTAATGTACAGCAGTACAATACACCAACATGAAGTATATAACTTAATGTACAGCAGTACAATACACCAACATGAAGTATATAACTTAATGTACAGCAGTACAATACACCAACATGAAGTATATAACTTAATGTACAGCAGTACAATACACCAACATGAAGTATATAACTTAATGTACAGCAGTACAATACACCAACATGAAGTATATAACTTAATGTACAGCAGTACAATACACCAACATGAAGTATATAACTTAATGTACAGCAGTACAATACACCAACATGAAGTATATAACTTAATGTACAGCAGTACAATACACCAACATGAAGTATATAACTTAATGTACAGCAGTACAATACACCAACATGAAGTATATAACTTAATGTACAGCAGTACAATACACCAACATGAAGTATATAACTTAATGTACAGCAGTACAATACACCAACATGAAGTATATAACTTAATGTACAGCAGTACAATACACCAACATGAAGTATATAACTTAATGTACAGCAGTACAATACACCAACATGAAGTATATAACTTAATGTACAGCAGTACAATACACCAACATGAAGTATATAACTTAATGTACAGCAGTACAATACACCAACATGAAGTATATAACTTAATGTACAGCAGTACAATACACCAACATGAAGTATATAACTTAATGTACAGCAGTACAATACACCAACATGAAGTATATAACTTAATGTACAGCAGTATAATACACCAACATCAAGTATATAACTTAATGTACAGCAGTACAATACACCAACATGAAGTATATAACTTAATGTACAGCAGTATAATACACCAACATGAAGTATATAACTTAATGTACAGCAGTACAATACACCAACATGAAGTATATAACTTAATGTACAGCAGTATAATACACCAACATGAAGTATATAACTTAATGTACAGCAGTACAATACACCAACATGAAGTATATAACTTAATGTACAGCAGTACAATACACCAACATGAAGTATATAACTTAATGTACAGCAGTACAATACACCAACATGAAGTATATAACTTAATGTACAGCAGTACAATACACCAACATGAAGTATATAACTTAATGTACAGCAGTACAATACACCAACATGAAGTATATAACTTAATGTACAGCAGTACAATACACCAACATGAAGTATATAACTTAATGTACAGCAGTACAATACACCAACATGAAGTATATAACTTAATGTACAGCAGTACAATACACCAACATGAAGTATATAACTTAATGTACAGCAGTACAATACACCAACATGAAGTATATAACTTAATGTACAGCAGTACAATACACCAACATGAAGTATATAACTTAATGTACAGCAGTACAATACACCAACATGAAGTATATAACTTAATGTACAGCAGTACAATACACCAACATGAAGTATATAACTTAATGTACAGCAGTACAATACACCAACATGAAGTATATAACTTAATGTACAGCAGTACAATACACCAACATGAAGTATATAACTTAATGTACAGCAGTACAATACACCAACATGAAGTATATAACTTAATGTACAGCAGTACAATACACCAACATGAAGTATATAACTTAATGTACAGCAGTACAATACACCAACATGAAGTATATAACTTAATGTACAGCAGTACAATACACCAACATGAAGTATATAACTTAATGTACAGCAGTACAATACACCAACATGAAGTATATAACTTAATGTACAGCAGTACAATACACCAACATGAAGTATATAACTTAATGTACAGCAGTACAATACACCAACATGAAGTATATAACTTAATGTACAGCAGTACAATACACCAACATGAAGTATATAACTTAATGTACAGCAGTACAATACACCAACATGAAGTATATAACTTAATGTACAGCAGTACAATACACCAACATGAAGTATATAACTTAATGTACAGCAGTACAATACACCAACATGAAGTATATAACTTAATGTACAGCAGTACAATACACCAACATGAAGTATATAACTTAATGTACAGCAGTACAATACACCAACATGAAGTATATAACTTAATGTACAGCAGTATAATACACCAACATGAAGTATATAACTTAATGTACAGCAGTACAATACACCAACATGAAGTATATAACTTAATGTACAGCAGTACAATACACCAACATGAAGTATATAACTTAATGTACAGCAGTACAATACACCAACATGAAGTATATAACTTAATGTACAGCAGTACAATACACCAACATGAAGTATATAACTTAATGTACAGCAGTACAATACACCAACATGAAGTATATAACTTAATGTACAGCAGTACAATACACCAACATGAAGTATATAACTTAATGTACAGCAGTACAATACACCAACATGAAGTATATAACTTAATGTACAGCAGTACAATACACCAACATGAAGTATATAACTTAATGTACAGCAGTACAATACACCAACATGAAGTATATAACTTAATGTACAGCAGTACAATACACCAACATGAAGTATATAACTTAATGTACAGCAGTACAATACACCAACATGAAGTATATAACTTAATGTACAGC
Source organism: Protopterus annectens (assembly GCF_019279795.1). Lineage (NCBI taxonomy): Eukaryota > Metazoa > Chordata > Ceratodontiformes > Protopteridae > Protopterus > Protopterus annectens. The sequence continues at coordinate 1,244,837,936 of NC_056747.1, read as the reverse complement.
AGTACAATACACCAACATGAAGTATATAACTTAATGTACAGCAGTACAATACACCAACATGAAGTATATAACTTAATGTACAGCAGTACAATACACCAACATGAAGTATATAACTTAATGTACAGCAGTACAATACACCAACATGAAGTATATAACTTAATGTACAGCAGTACAATACACCAACATGAAGTATATAACTTAATGTACAGCAGTACAATACACCAACATGAAGTATATAACTTAATGTACAGCAGTACAATACACCAACATGAAGTATATAACTTAATGTACAGCAGTACAATACACCAACATGAAGTATATAACTTAATGTACAGCAGTACAATACACCAACATGAAGTATATAACTTAATGTACAGCAGTACAATACACCAACATGAAGTATATAACTTAATGTACAGCAGTACAATACACCAACATGAAGTATATAACTTAATGTACAGCAGTACAATACACCAACATGAAGTATATAACTTAATGTACAGCAGTACAATACACCAACATGAAGTATATAACTTAATGTACAGCAGTACAATACACCAACATGAAGTATATAACTTAATGTACAGCAGTACAATACACCAACATGAAGTATATAACTTAATGTACAGCAGTACAATACACCAACATGAAGTATATAACTTAATGTACAGCAGTACAATACACCAACATGAAGTATATAACTTAATGTACAGCAGTACAATACACCAACATGAAGTATATAACTTAATGTACAGCAGTACAATACACCAACATGAAGTATATAACTTAATGTACAGCAGTACAATACACCAACATGAAGTATATAACTTAATGTACAGCAGTACAATACACCAACATGAAGTATATAACTTAATGTACAGCAGTACAATACACCAACATGAAGTATATAACTTAATGTACAGCAGTACAATACACCAACATGAAGTATATAACTTAATGTACAGCAGTACAATACACCAACATGAAGTATATAACTTAATGTACAGCAGTACAATACACCAACATGAAGTATATAACTTAATGTACAGCAGTACAATACACCAACATGAAGTATATAACTTAATGTACAGCAGTATAATACACCAACATGAAGTATATAACTTAATGTACAGCAGTACAATACACCAACATGAAGTATATAACTTAATGTACAGCAGTACAATACACCAACATGAAGTATATAACTTAATGTACAGCAGTACAATACACCAACATGAAGTATATAACTTAATGTACAGCAGTACAATACACCAACATGAAGTATATAACTTAATGTACAGCAGTACAATACACCAACATGAAGTATATAACTTAATGTACAGCAGTATAATACACCAACATGAAGTATATAACTTAATGTACAGCAGTACAATACACCAACATGAAGTATATAACTTAATGTACAGCAGTACAATACACCAACATGAAGTATATAACTTAATGTACAGCAGTACAATACACCAACATGAAGTATATAACTTAATGTACAGCAGTACAATACACCAACATGAAGTATATAACTTAATGTACAGCAGTACAATACACCAACATGAAGTATATAACTTAATGTACAGCAGTACAATACACCAACATGAAGTATATAACTTAATGTACAGCAGTATAATACACCAACATGAAGTATATAACTTAATGTACAGCAGTACAATACACCAACATGAAGTATATAACTTAATGTACAGCAGTACAATACACCAACATGAAGTATATAACTTAATGTACAGCAGTACAATACACCAACATGAAGTATATAACTTAATGTACAGCAGTACAATACACCAACATGAAGTATATAACTTAATGTACAGCAGTACAATACACCAACATGAAGTATATAACTTAATGTACAGCAGTACAATACACCAACATGAAGTATATAACTTAATGTACAGCAGTACAATACACCAACATGAAGTATATAACTTAATGTACAGCAGTACAATACACCAACATGAAGTATATAACTTAATGTACAGCAGTACAATACACCAACATGAAGTATATAACTTAATGTACAGCAGTACAATACACCAACATGAAGTATATAACTTAATGTACAGCAGTACAATACACCAACATGAAGTATATAACTTAATGTACAGCAGTACAATACACCAACATGAAGTATATAACTTAATGTACAGCAGTATAATACACCAACATGAAGTATATAACTTAATGTACAGCAGTATAATACACCAACATGAAGTATATAACAATGTACAGCAGTACACCAACATGAAGTATATAACTTAATGTACAGCAGTATAATACACCAACATGAAGTATATAACTTAATGTACAGCAGTATAATACACCAACATGAAGTATATAACTTAATGTACAGCAGTATAATACACCAACATGAAGTATATAACTTAATGTACAGCAGTATAATACACCAACATGAAGTATATAACTTAATGTACAGCAGTACAATACACCAACATGAAGTATATAACTTAATGTACAGCAGTATAATACACCAACATGAAGTATATAACTTAATGTACAGCAGTACAATACACCAACATGAAGTATATAACTTAATGTACAGCAGTACAATACACCAACATGAAGTATATAACTTAATGTACAGCAGTACAATACACCAACATGAAGTATATAACTTAATGTACAGCAGTACAATACACCAACATGAAGTATATAACTTAATGTACAGCAGTACAATACACCAACATGAAGTATATAACTTAATGTACAGCAGTACAATACACCAACATGAAGTATATAACTTAATGTACAGCAGTACAATACACCAACATGAAGTATATAACTTAATGTACAGCAGTACAATACACCAACATGAAGTATATAACTTAATGTACAGCAGTACAATACACCAACATGAAGTATATAACTTAATGTACAGCAGTACAATACACCAACATGAAGTATATAACTTAATGTACAGCAGTACAATACACCAACATGAAGTATATAACTTAATGTACAGCAGTACAATACACCAACATGAAGTATATAACTTAATGTACAGCAGTACAATACACCAACATGAAGTATATAACTTAATGTACAGCAGTACAATACACCAACATGAAGTATATAACTTAATGTACAGCAGTACAATACACCAACATGAAGTATATAACTTAATGTACAGCAGTACAATACACCAACATGAAGTATATAACTTAATGTACAGCAGTACAATACACCAACATGAAGTATATAACTTAATGTACAGCAGTACAATACACCAACATGAAGTATATAACTTAATGTACAGCAGTACAATACACCAACATGAAGTATATAACTTAATGTACAGCAGTACAATACACCAACATGAAGTATATAACTTAATGTACAGCAGTACAATACACCAACATGAAGTATATAACTTAATGTACAGCAGTACAATACACCAACATGAAGTATATAACTTAATGTACAGCAGTACAATACACCAACATGAAGTATATAACTTAATGTACAGCAGTACAATACACCAACATGAAGTATATAACTTAATGTACAGCAGTATAATACACCAACATGAAGTATATAACTTAATGTACAGCAGTACAATACACCAACATGAAGTATATAACTTAATGTACAGCAGTACAATACACCAACATGAAGTATATAACTTAATGTACAGCAGTACAATACACCAACATGAAGTATATAACTTAATGTACAGCAGTACAATACACCAACATGAAGTATATAACTTAATGTACAGCAGTACAATACACCAACATGAAGTATATAACTTAATGTACAGCAGTACAATACACCAACATGAAGTATATAACTTAATGTACAGCAGTACAATACACCAACATGAAGTATATAACTTAATGTACAGCAGTACAATACACCAACATGAAGTATATAACTTAATGTACAGCAGTACAATACACCAACATGAAGTATATAACTTAATGTACAGCAGTACAATACACCAACATGAAGTATATAACTTAATGTACAGCAGTACAATACACCAACATGAAGTATATAACTTAATGTACAGCAGTACAATACACCAACATGAAGTATATAACTTAATGTACAGCAGTACAATACACCAACATGAAGTATATAACTTAATGTACAGCAGTACAATACACCAACATGAAGTATATAACTTAATGTACAGCAGTACAATACACCAACATGAAGTATATAACTTAATGTACAGCAGTACAATACACCAACATGAAGTATATAACTTAATGTACAGCAGTACAATACACCAACATGAAGTATATAACTTAATGTACAGCAGTACAATACACCAACATGAAGTATATAACTTAATGTACAGCAGTACAATACACCAACATGAAGTATATAACTTAATGTACAGCAGTACAATACACCAACATGAAGTATATAACTTAATGTACAGCAGTACAATACACCAACATGAAGTATATAACTTAATGTACAGCAGTATAATACACCAACATGAAGTATATAACTTAATGTACAGCAGTATAATACACCAACATGAAGTATATAACTTAATGTACAGCAGTACAATACACCAACATGAAGTATATAACTTAATGTACAGCAGTACAATACACCAACATGAAGTATATAACTTAATGTACAGCAGTACAATACACCAACATGAAGTATATAACTTAATGTACAGCAGTACAATACACCAACATGAAGTATATAACTTAATGTACAGCAGTACAATACACCAACATGAAGTATATAACTTAATGTACAGCAGTACAATACACCAACATGAAGTATATAACTTAATGTACAGCAGTACAATACACCAACATGAAGTATATAACTTAATGTACAGCAGTACAATACACCAACATGAAGTATATAACTTAATGTACAGCAGTACAATACACCAACATGAAGTATATAACTTAATGTACAGCAGTACAATACACCAACATGAAGTATATAACTTAATGTACAGCAGTACAATACACCAACATGAAGTATATAACTTAATGTACAGCAGTACAATACACCAACATGAAGTATATAACTTAATGTACAGCAGTACAATACACCAACATGAAGTATATAACTTAATGTACAGCAGTACAATACACCAACATGAAGTATATAACTTAATGTACAGCAGTACAATACACCAACATGAAGTATATAACTTAATGTACAGCAGTACAATACACCAACATGAAGTATATAACTTAATGTACAGCAGTACAATACACCAACATGAAGTATATAACTTAATGTACAGCAGTACAATACACCAACATGAAGTATATAACTTAATGTACAGCAGTATAATACACCAACATGAAGTATATAACTTAATGTACAGCAGTATAATACACCAACATGAAGTATATAACTTAATGTACAGCAGTATAATACACCAACATGAAGTATATAACTTAATGTACAGCAGTATAATACACCAACATGAAGTATATAACTTAATGTACAGCAGTATAATACACCAACATGAAGTATATAACTTAATGTACAGCAGTACAATACACCAACATGAAGTATATAACTTAATGTACAGCAGTACAATACACCAACATGAAGTATATAACTTAATGTACAGCAGTACAATACACCAACATGAAGTATATAACTTAATGTACAGCAGTACAATACACCAACATGAAGTATATAACTTAATGTACAGCAGTACAATACACCAACATGAAGTATATAACTTAATGTACAGCAGTACAATACACCAACATGAAGTATATAACTTAATGTACAGCAGTACAATACACCAACATGAAGTATATAACTTAATGTACAGCAGTACAATACACCAACATGAAGTATATAACTTAATGTACAGCAGTACAATACACCAACATGAAGTATATAACTTAATGTACAGCAGTACAATACACCAACATGAAGTATATAACTTAATGTACAGCAGTACAATACACCAACATGAAGTATATAACTTAATGTACAGCAGTACAATACACCAACATGAAGTATATAACTTAATGTACAGCAGTACAATACACCAACATGAAGTATATAACTTAATGTACAGCAGTACAATACACCAACATGAAGTATATAACTTAATGTACAGCAGTACAATACACCAACATGAAGTATATAACTTAATGTACAGCAGTACAATACACCAACATGAAGTATATAACTTAATGTACAGCAGTACAATACACCAACATGAAGTATATAACTTAATGTACAGCAGTACAATACACCAACATGAAGTATATAACTTAATGTACAGCAGTACAATACACCAACATGAAGTATATAACTTAATGTACAGCAGTACAATACACCAACATGAAGTATATAACTTAATGTACAGCAGTACAATACACCAACATGAAGTATATAACTTAATGTACAGCAGTACAATACACCAACATGAAGTATATAACTTAATGTACAGCAGTACAATACACCAACATGAAGTATATAACTTAATGTACAGCAGCACAGTACACCAACATGAAGTATATAACTTAATGTACAGCAGTACAGTACACCAACATGAAGTATATAACTTAATGTACAGCAGTACAATACACCAACATGAAGTATATAACTTAATGTACAGCAGTACAATACACCAACATGAAGTATATAACTTAATGTACAGCAGTACAATACACCAACATGAAGTATATAACTTAATGTACAGCAGTACAATACACCAACATGAAGTATATAACTTAATGTACAGCAGTACAATACACCAACATGAAGTATATAACTTAATGTACAGCAGTATAATACACCAACATCAAGTATATAACTTAATGTACAGCAGTACAATACACCAACATCAAGTATATAACTTAATGTACAGCAGTATAATACACCAACATCAAGTATATAACTTAATGTACAGCAGTACAATACACCAACATCAAGTATATAACTTAATGTACAGCAGTACAATACACCAACATCAAGTATATAACTTAATGTACAGCAGTACAATACACCAACATCAAGTATATAACTTAATGTACAGCAGTATAATACACCAACATCAAGTATATAACTTAATGTACAGCAGTACAATACACCAACATCAAGTATATAACTTAATGTACAGCAGTATAATACACCAACATGAAGTATATAACTTAATGTACAGCAGTATAATACACCAACATGAAGTATATAACTTAATGTACAGCAGTAATACACCAACATGAAGTATATAACTTAATGTACAGCAGTATAATACACCAACATGAAGTATATAACTTAATGTACAGCAGTATAATACACCAACATGAAGTATATAACTTAATGTACAGCAGTATAATACACCAACATGAAGTATATAACTTAATGTACAGCAGTATAATACACCAACATGAAGTATATAACTTAATGTACAGCAGTATAATACACCAACATGAAGTATATAACTTAATGTACAGCAGTATAATACACCAACATGAAGTATATAACTTAATGTACAGCAGTATAATACACCAACATGAAGTATATAACTTAATGTACAGCAGTATAATACACCAACATGAAGTATATAACTTAATGTACAGCAGTATAATACACCAACATGAAGTATATAACTTAATGTACAGCAGTATAATACACCAACATGAAGTATATAACTTAATGTACAGCAGTACAATACACCAACATGAAGTATATAACTTAATGTACAGCAGTACAATACACCAACATGAAGTATATAACTTAATGTACAGCAGTACAATACACCAACATGAAGTATATAACTTAATGTACAGCAGTACAATACACCAACATGAAGTATATAACTTAATGTACAGCAGTACAATACACCAACATGAAGTATATAACTTAATGTACAGCAGTACAATACACCAACATGAAGTATATAACTTAATGTACAGCAGTACAATACACCAACATGAAGTATATAACTTAATGTACAGCAGTACAATACACCAACATGAAGTATATAACTTAATGTACAGCAGTACAATACACCAACATGAAGTATATAACTTAATGTACAGCAGTACAATACACCAACATGAAGTATATAACTTAATGTACAGCAGTACAATACACCAACATGAAGTATATAACTTAATGTACAGCAGTATAATACACCAACATGAAGTATATAACTTAATGTACAGCAGTATAATACACCAACATGAAGTATATAACTTAATGTACAGCAGTATAATACACCAACATGAAGTATATAACTTAATGTACAGCAGTACAATACACCAACATGAAGTATATAACTTAATGTACAGCAGTACAATACACCAACATGAAGTATATAACTTAATGTACAGCAGTACAATACACCAACATGAAGTATATAACTTAATGTACAGCAGTACAATACACCAACATGAAGTATATAACTTAATGTACAGCAGTACAATACACCAACATGAAGTATATAACTTAATGTACAGCAGTACAATACACCAACATGAAGTATATAACTTAATGTACAGCAGTACAATACACCAACATGAAGTATATAACTTAATGTACAGCAGTACAATACACCAACATGAAGTATATAACTTAATGTACAGCAGTACAATACACCAACATGAAGTATATAACTTAATGTACAGCAGTACAATACACCAACATGAAGTATATAACTTAATGTACAGCAGTACAATACACCAACATGAAGTATATAACTTAATGTACAGCAGTACAATACACCAACATGAAGTATATAACTTAATGTACAGCAGTACAATACACCAACATGAAGTATATAACTTAATGTACAGCAGTACAATACACCAACATGAAGTATATAACTTAATGTACAGCAGTACAATACACCAACATGAAGTATATAACTTAATGTACAGCAGTACAATACACCAACATGAAGTATATAACTTAATGTACAGCAGTACAATACACCAACATGAAGTATATAACTTAATGTACAGCAGTATAATACACCAACATGAAGTATATAACTTAATGTACAGCAGTATAATACACCAACATGAAGTATATAACTTAATGTACAGCAGTACAATACACCAACATGAAGTATATAACTTAATGTACAGCAGTATAATACACCAACATGAAGTATATAACTTAATGTACAGCAGTATAATACACCAACATGAAGTATATAACTTAATGTACAGCAGTATAATACACCAACATGAAGTATATAACTTAATGTACAGCAGTACAATACACCAACATGAAGTATATAACTTAATGTACAGCAGTACAATACACCAACATGAAGTATATAACTTAATGTACAGCAGTACAATACACCAACATGAAGTATATAACTTAATGTACAGCAGTATAATACACCAACATGAAGTATATAACTTAATGTACAGCAGTATAATACACCAACATGAAGTATATAACTTAATGTACAGCAGTACAATACACCAACATGAAGTATATAACTTAATGTACAGCAGTACAATACACCAACATGAAGTATATAACTTAATGTACAGCAGTACAATACACCAACATGAAGTATATAACTTAATGTACAGCAGTACAATACACCAACATGAAGTATATAACTTAATGTACAGCAGTACAATACACCAACATGAAGTATATAACTTAATGTACAGCAGTACAATACACCAACATGAAGTATATAACTTAATGTACAGCAGTACAATACACCAACATGAAGTATATAACTTAATGTACAGCAGTACAATACACCAACATGAAGTATATAACTTAATGTACAGCAGTACAATACACCAACATGAAGTATATAACTTAATGTACAGCAGTACAATACACCAACATGAAGTATATAACTTAATGTACAGCAGTACAATACACCAACATGAAGTATATAACTTAATGTACAGCAGTACAATACACCAACATGAAGTATATAACTTAATGTACAGCAGTATAATACACCAACATGAAGTATATAACTTAATGTACAGCAGTATAATACACCAACATGAAGTATATAACTTAATGTACAGCAGTATAATACACCAACATGAAGTATATAACTTAATGTACAGCAGTATAATACACCAACATGAAGTATATAACTTAATGTACAGCAGTATAATACACCAACATGAAGTATATAACTTAATGTACAGCAGTATAATACACCAACATGAAGTATATAACTTAATGTACAGCAGTATAATACACCAACATGAAGTATATAACTTAATGTACAGCAGTATAATACACCAACATGAAGTATATAACTTAATGTACAGCAGTATAATACACCAACATGAAGTATATAACTTAATGTACAGCAGTACAATACACCAACATGAAGTATATAACTTAATGTACAGCAGTACAATACACCAACATGAAGTATATAACTTAATGTACAGCAGTACAATACACCAACATGAAGTATATAACTTAATGTACAGCAGTACAATACACCAACATGAAGTATATAACTTAATGTACAGCAGTACAATACACCAACATGAAGTATATAACTTAATGTACAGCAGTACAATACACCAACATGAAGTATATAACTTAATGTACAGCAGTACAATACACCAACATGAAGTATATAACTTAATGTACAGCAGTACAATACACCAACATGAAGTATATAACTTAATGTACAGCAGTACAATACACCAACATGAAGTATATAACTTAATGTACAGCAGTACAATACACCAACATGAAGTATATAACTTAATGTACAGCAGTACAATACACCAACATGAAGTATATAACTTAATGTACAGCAGTACAATACACCAACATGAAGTATATAACTTAATGTACAGCAGTATAATACGAACATGAAGTATATAACTTAATGTACAGCAGTATAATACACCAACATGAAGTATATAACTTAATGTACAGCAGTATAATACACCAACATGAAGTATATAACTTAATGTACAGCAGTATAATACACCAACATGAAGTATATAACTTAATGTACAGCAGTATAATACACCAACATGAAGTATATAACTTAATGTACAGCAGTATAATACACCAACATGAAGTATATAACTTAATGTACAGCAGTATAATACACCAACATGAAGTATATAACTTAATGTACAGCAGTATAATACACCAACATGAAGTATATAACTTAATGTACAGCAGTATAATACACCAACATGAAGTATATAACTTAATGTACAGCAGTACAATACACCAACATGAAGTATATAACTTAATGTACAGCAGTACAATACACCAACATGAAGTATATAACTTAATGTACAGCAGTACAATACACCAACATGAAGTATATAACTTAATGTACAGCAGTACAATACACCAACATGAAGTATATAACTTAATGTACAGCAGTACAATACACCAACATGAAGTATATAACTTAATGTACAGCAGTACAATACACCAACATGAAGTATATAACTTAATGTACAGCAGTACAATACACCAACATGAAGTATATAACTTAATGTACAGCAGTACAATACACCAACATGAAGTATATAACTTAATGTACAGCAGTACAATACACCAACATGAAGTATATAACTTAATGTACAGCAGTACAATACACCAACATGAAGTATATAACTTAATGTACAGCAGTACAATACACCAACATGAAGTATATAACTTAATGTACAGCAGTATAATACACCAACATGAAGTATATAACTTAATGTACAGCAGTATAATACACCAACATGAAGTATATAACTTAATGTACAGCAGTATAATACACCAACATGAAGTATATAACTTAATGTACAGCAGTATAATACACCAACATGAAGTATATAACTTAATGTACAGCAGTACAATACACCAACATGAAGTATATAACTTAATGTACAGCAGTACAATACACCAACATGAAGTATATAACTTAATGTACAGCAGTACAATACACCAACATGAAGTATATAACTTAATGTACAGCAGTACAATACACCAACATGAAGTATATAACTTAATGTACAGCAGTACAATACACCAACATGAAGTATATAACTTAATGTACAGCAGTACAATACACCAACATGAAGTATATAACTTAATGTACAGCAGTACAATACACCAACATGAAGTATATAACTTAATGTACAGCAGTACAATACACCAACATGAAGTATATAACTTAATGTACAGCAGTACAATACACCAACATGAAGTATATAACTTAATGTACAGCAGTACAATACACCAACATGAAGTATATAACTTAATGTACAGCAGTACAATACACCAACATGAAGTATATAACTTAATGTACAGCAGTACAATACACCAACATGAAGTATATAACTTAATGTACAGCAGTACAATACACCAACATGAAGTATATAACTTAATGTACAGCAGTACAATACACCAACATGAAGTATATAACTTAATGTACAGCAGTACAATACACCAACATGAAGTATATAACTTAATGTACAGCAGTACAATACACCAACATGAAGTATATAACTTAATGTACAGCAGTACAATACACCAACATGAAGTATATAACTTAATGTACAGCAGTACAATACACCAACATGAAGTATATAACTTAATGTACAGCAGTACAATACACCAACATGAAGTATATAACTTAATGTACAGCAGTATAATACACCAACATGAAGTATATAACTTAATGTACAGCAGTATAATACACCAACATGAAGTATATAACTTAATGTACAGCAGTACAATACACCAACATGAAGTATATAACTTAATGTACAGCAGTACAATACACCAACATGAAGTATATAACTTAATGTACAGCAGTACAATACACCAACATGAAGTATATAACTTAATGTACAGCAGTACAATACACCAACATGAAGTATATAACTTAATGTACAGCAGTACAATACACCAACATGAAGTATATAACTTAATGTACAGCAGTATAATACACCAACATCAAGTATATAACTTAATGTACAGCAGTACAATACACCAACATCAAGTATATAACTTAATGTACAGCAGTACAATACACCAACATGAAGTATATAACTTAATGTACAGCAGTACAATACACCAACATGAAGTATATAACTTAATGTACAGCAGTATAATACACCAACATCAAGTATATAACTTAATGTACAGCAGTATAATACACCACCATGAAGTATATAACTTAATGTACAGCAGTATAATACACCAACATGAAGTATATAACTTAATGTACAGCAGTATAATACACCAACATGAAGTATATAACTTAATGTACAGCAGTATAATACACCAACATGAAGTATATAACTTAATGTACAGCAGTATAATACACCAACATGAAGTATATAACTTAATGTACAGCAGTATAATACACCAACATGAAGTATATAACTTAATGTACAGCAGTATAATACACCAACATGAAGTATATAACTTAATGTACAGCAGTACAATACACCAACATGAAGTATATAACTTAATGTACAGCAGTATAATACACCAACATGAAGTATATAACTTAATGTACAGCAGTATAATACACCAACATGAAGTATATAACTTAATGTACAGCAGTATAATACACCAACATGAAGTATATAACTTAATGTACAGCAGTATAATACACCAACATGAAGTATATAACTTAATGTACAGCAGTATAATACACCAACATGAAGTATATAACTTAATGTACAGCAGTATAATACACCAACATGAAGTATATAACTTAATGTACAGCAGTATAATACACCAACATGAAGTATATAACTTAATGTACAGCAGTATAATACACCAACATGAAGTATATAACTTAATGTACAGCAGTATAATACACCAACATGAAGTATATAACTTAATGTACAGCAGTATAATACACCAACATGAAGTATATAACTTAATGTACAGCAGTATAATACACCAACATGAAGTATATAACTTAATGTACAGCAGTATAATACACCAACATGAAGTATATAACTTAATGTACAGCAGTATAATACACCAACATGAAGTATATAACTTAATGTACAGCAGTATAATACACCAACATGAAGTATATAACTTAATGTACAGCAGTATAATACACCAACATGAAGTATATAACTTAATGTACAGCAGTATAATACACCAACATGAAGTATATAACTTAATGTACAGCAGTATAATACACCAACATGAAGTATATAACTTAATGTACAGCAGTATAATACACCAACATGAAGTATATAACTTAATGTACAGCAGTATAATACACCAACATGAAGTATATAACTTAATGTACAGCAGTATAATACACCAACATGAAGTATATAACTTAATGTACAGCAGTATAATACACCAACATGAAGTATATAACTTAATGTACAGCAGTATAATACACCAACATGAAGTATATAACTTAATGTACAGCAGTATAATACACCAACATGAAGTATATAACTTAATGTACAGCAGTATAATACACCAACATGAAGTATATAACTTAATGTACAGCAGTATAATACACCAACATGAAGTATATAACTTAATGTACAGCAGTATAATACACCAACATGAAGTATATAACTTAATGTACAGCAGTATAATACACCAACATGAAGTATATAACTTAATGTACAGCAGTATAATACACCAACATGAAGTATATAACTTAATGTACAGCAGTATAATACACCAACATGAAGTATATAACTTAATGTACAGCAGTACAATACACCAACATGAAGTATATAACTTAATGTACAGCAGTACAATACACCAACATGAAGTATATAACTTAATGTACAGCAGTACAATACACCAACATGAAGTATATAACTTAATGTACAGCAGTACAATACACCAACATGAAGTATATAACTTAATGTACAGCAGTATAATACACCAACATGAAGTATATAACTTAATGTACAGCAGTATAATACACCAACATGAAGTATATAACTTAATGTACAGCAGTATAATACACCAACATGAAGTATATAACTTAATGTACAGCAGTATAATACACCAACATGAAGTATATAACTTAATGTACAGCAGTATAATACACCAACATGAAGTATATAACTTAATGTACAGCAGTATAATACACCAACATGAAGTATATAACTTAATGTACAGCAGTACAATACACCAACATGAAGTATATAACTTAATGTACAGCAGTACAATACACCAACATGAAGTATATAACTTAATGTACAGCAGTACAATACACCAACATGAAGTATATAACTTAATGTACAGCAGTACAATACACCAACATGAAGTATATAACTTAATGTACAGCAGTACAATACACCAACATGAAGTATATAACTTAATGTACAGCAGTACAATACACCAACATGAAGTATATAACTTAATGTACAGCAGTACAATACACCAACATGAAGTATATAACTTAATGTACAGCAGTATAATACACCAACATGAAGTATATAACTTAATGTACAGCAGTATAATACACCAACATGAAGTATATAACTTAATGTACAGCAGTATAATACACCAACATGAAGTATATAACTTAATGTACAGCAGTATAATACACCAACATGAAGTATATAACTTAATGTACAGCAGTATAATACACCAACATGAAGTATATAACTTAATGTACAGCAGTATAATACACCAACATGAAGTATATAACTTAATGTACAGCAGTATAATACACCAACATGAAGTATATAACTTAATGTACAGCAGTATAATACACCAACATGAAGTATATAACTTAATGTACAGCAGTATAATACACCAACATGAAGTATATAACTTAATGTACAGCAGTATAATACACCAACATGAAGTATATAACTTAATGTACAGCAGTATAATACACCAACATGAAGTATATAACTTAATGTACAGCAGTATAATACACCAACATGAAGTATATAACTTAATGTACAGCAGTATAATACACCAACATGAAGTATATAACTTAATGTACAGCAGTACAATACACCAACATGAAGTATATAACTTAATGTACAGCAGTACAATACACCAACATGAAGTATATAACTTAATGTACAGCAGTACAATACACCAACATGAAGTATATAACTTAATGTACAGCAGTACAATACACCAACATGAAGTATATAACTTAATGTACAGCAGTACAATACACCAACATGAAGTATATAACTTAATGTACAGCAGTACAATACACCAACATGAAGTATATAACTTAATGTACAGCAGTATAATACACCAACATGAAGTATATAACTTAATGTACAGCAGTATAATACACCAACATGAAGTATATAACTTAATGTACAGCAGTATAGTACACCAACATGAAGTATATAACTTAATGTACAGCAGTATAGTACACCAACATGAAGTATATAACTTAATGTACAGCAGTATAGTACACCAACATGAAGTATATAACTTAATGTACAGCAGTATAGTACACCAACATGAAGTATATAACTTAATGTACAGCAGTATAATACACCAACATGAAGTATATAACTTAATGTACAGCAGTATAATACACCAACATGAAGTATATAACTTAATGTACAGCAGAATAATACACCAACATGAAGTATATAACTTAATGTACAGCAGTACAATACACCAACATGAAGTATATAACTTAATGTACAGCAGTACAATACACCAACATGAAGTATATAACTTAATGTACAGCAGTACAATACACCAACATGAAGTATATAACTTAATGTACAGCAGTACAATACACCAACATGAAGTATATAACTTAATGTACAGCAGTACAATACACCAACATGAAGTATATAACTTAATGTACAGCAGTACAATACACCAACATGAAGTATATAACTTAATGTACAGCAGTACAATACACCAACATGAAGTATATAACTTAATGTACAGCAGTACAATACACCAACATGAAGTATATAACTTAATGTACAGCAGTACAATACACCAACATGAAGTATATAACTTAATGTACAGCAGTACAATACACCAACATGAAGTATATAACTTAATGTACAGCAGTACAATACACCAACATGAAGTATATAACTTAATGTACAGCAGTATAATACACCAACATGAAGTATATAACTTAATGTACAGCAGTATAATACACCAACATGAAGTATATAACTTAATGTACAGCAGTACAATACACCAACATGAAGTATATAACTTAATGTACAGCAGTACAATACACCAACATGAAGTATATAACTTAATGTACAGCAGTACAATACACCAACATGAAGTATATAACTTAATGTACAGCAGTACAATACACCAACATGAAGTATATAACTTAATGTACAGCAGTACAATACACCAACATGAAGTATATAACTTAATGTACAGCAGTACAATACACCAACATGAAGTATATAACTTAATGTACAGCAGTACAATACACCAACATGAAGTATATAACTTAATGTACAGCAGTACAATACACCAACATGAAGTATATAACTTAATGTACAGCAGTACAATACACCAACATGAAGTATATAACTTAATGTACAGCAGTACAATACACCAACATGAAGTATATAACTTAATGTACAGCAGTACAATACACCAACATGAAGTATATAACTTAATGTACAGCAGTACAATACACCAACATGAAGTATATAACTTAATGTACAGCAGTACAATACACCAACATGAAGTATATAACTTAATGTACAGCAGTACAATACACCAACATGAAGTATATAACTTAATGTACAGCAGTACAATACACCAACATGAAGTATATAACTTAATGTACAGCAGTATAATACACCAACATGAAGTATATAACTTAATGTACAGCAGTATAATACACCAACATGAAGTATATAACTTAATGTACAGCAGTATAATACACCAACATGAAGTATATAACTTAATGTACAGCAGTATAATACACCAACATGAAGTATATAACTTAATGTACAGCAGTATAATACACCAACATGAAGTATATAACTTAATGTACAGCAGTATAATACACCAACATGAAGTATATAACTTAATGTACAGCAGTATAATACACCAACATGAAGTATATAACTTAATGTACAGCAGTATAATACACCAACATGAAGTATATAACTTAATGTACAGCAGTATAATACACCAACATGAAGTATATAACTTAATGTACAGCAGTATAATACACCAACATGAAGTATATAACTTAATGTACAGCAGTATAATACACCAACATGAAGTATATAACTTAATGTACAGCAGTATAATACACCAACATGAAGTATATAACTTAATGTACAGCAGTATAATACACCAACATGAAGTATATAACTTAATGTACAGCAGTATAATACACCAACATGAAGTATATAACTTAATGTACAGCAGTATAATACACCAACATGAAGTATATAACTTAATGTACAGCAGTATAATACACCAACATGAAGTATATAACTTAATGTACAGCAGTATAATACACCAACATGAAGTATATAACTTAATGTACAGCAGTATAATACACCAACATGAAGTATATAACTTAATGTACAGCAGTATAATACACCAACATGAAGTATATAACTTAATGTACAGCAGTATAATACACCAACATGAAGTATATAACTTAATGTACAGCAGTATAATACACCAACATGAAGTATATAACTTAATGTACAGCAGTATAATACACCAACATGAAGTATATAACTTAATGTACAGCAGTATAATACACCAACATGAAGTATATAACTTAATGTACAGCAGTATAATACACCAACATCAAGTATATAACTTAATGTACAGCAGTACAATACACCAACATGAAGTATATAACTTAATGTACAGCAGTACAATACACCAACATGAAGTATATAACTTAATGTACAGCAGTATAATACACCAACATGAAGTATATAACTTAATGTACAGCAGTATAATACACCAACATGAAGTATATAACTTAATGTACAGCAGTATAATACACCAACATGAAGTATATAACTTAATGTACAGCAGTATAATACACCAACATGAAGTATATAACTTAATGTACAGCAGTATAATACACCAACATGAAGTATATAACTTAATGTACAGCAGTATAATACACCAACATGAAGTATATAACTTAATGTACAGCAGTATAATACACCAACATGAAGTATATAACTTAATGTACAGCAGTATAATACACCAACATGAAGTATATAACTTAATGTACAGCAGTATAATACACCAACATGAAGTATATAACTTAATGTACAGCAGTATAATACACCAACATGAAGTATATAACTTAATGTACAGCAGTATAATACACCAACATGAAGTATATAACTTAATGTACAGCAGTATAATACACCAACATGAAGTATATAACTTAATGTACAGCAGTATAATACACCAACATGAAGTATATAACTTAATGTACAGCAGTATAATACACCAACATGAAGTATATAACTTAATGTACAGCAGTATAATACACCAACATGAAGTATATAACTTAATGTACAGCAGTATAATACACCAACATGAAGTATATAACTTAATGTACAGCAGTATAATACACCAACATGAAGTATATAACTTAATGTACAGCAGTATAATACACCAATGTGGAGGAAATCACAAGATCAAAGATAGCCTACAACTCAAGCAAGATGATAAACAATACTGCAAAATTCACCTTTTAAAGTGTGCAGTTTCACTATTGTAGTATAATATGCTTTGATTTATGCTTAAGCACTTCAATTAAAGTAAGTTGAACTAAACTGCATATCAACAACTTTGTTTGTTAGCTACAACTTTTTGTAAATATTAATATCATGTGAAATATTTCTGTGTTTTATGTATAAAGTTATGTAAAGATATCGATTCTGTGGAGAATTTCTCCCTGGGCTTCCAGTGAAAATGGACTTTCCCACCCAGTCATACTTACCCATTCAGCGAAAACAAATAAATAAGTAACTAAATGTTCTTTGCATGTATGGGCATGACTGAAGTGTTCCATTTTGTTTAAGTGTTGGGCTCTGTGCATTACAAAACGGTTACGTATGAAGGTGAAGATCAGCATGGGAGTCTCAAATGGCTTTCTTGAGGGAAATGCAGTGGCGTTCTAATCCTGGAGGGGAGTTAACAAATCTGCATATATTGTTAATAGTCATCTGAATATTGTCAGTATTTTGTCAGAAATATAAAGAGGTTATGCGAAAAGCATATTCGAGTCTAGGTCTAAGGTATTTTTTTGCAAGATAGATTCTAGCTTAAGGAGGAAGGTGATTTGAAATACCATGAAAAACTCTTAAGTTGTGTATTGATCTTACTAGTAATCTGTTCAGTGTGCTGTTTGAATGTACTAATAGCTGGTAATGTCTGCAGTTTTTGAGTTGCCCTGAGCTGTAATGACGTGATTGTGTTTTTGTTCCATTTATGGGAATTCCCAAAAAGCATAATGTCTATTTTTGAAATATTTATGTCAAGCTAATTGCATAGGAGCTGCTGGTAACCTTAATTAAAATAATTTTGTGGGGTCATTTGAACTGCTACTGTTGTTTTACCCGCGGTATGAAATATTACATCATCTGTATATAACGATTAATGAGGAGATAGAAGTAGTTATATCATTAATGGAAATGGAGAACAAAAATTGGTTGTACAGCAGAACCCTGTGAGAAACCTGACAGA
This sequence comes from Protopterus annectens, assembly GCF_019279795.1. Taxonomy (NCBI): domain Eukaryota; kingdom Metazoa; phylum Chordata; order Ceratodontiformes; family Protopteridae; genus Protopterus; species Protopterus annectens. The sequence continues at coordinate 1,244,817,290 of NC_056747.1, read as the reverse complement.
AAGCACCTTTTTTGTGAGAATATGCTACCTGGCTTATTTAAAGAGCTCTATTTCAAATGTAGTTTTAAAACCGTAGGACAGAGGAAGGTCTAAACCCAACAGGGGAAGCTCCACTTATCTTTACAAAACTTGTTCCAGTGTTTTGGTGCTTTTCTGCTCAGGTACAGATTTTGTCAATAACTGTATATAAGTCAGTAAAGGTGCAGTGTCTAAGACATGGCAGGCATGTTGGGAGTCTGTTATTAGTCCACACTTGCTAAGGTGTTCCATTATGTGGCTGTAAGATATCCTTTGAATGAATTTTGTGATGTGGCATAAAACAGAGGCTGATCAGTGCTTGTGTGGTAAGATAGGGGATAATTAGAGAGTGTTTGAACTGCTAAAGTACAGTGTTAGTAATAATTGATCAGATAAAATATGTTGAAGAGGTTTGAAGATGGCTGCTGAGGTTCAGGTTAGGTTTGGTGTCAAGTTATTCTAATAGTTTTCCAACGTCTCTTGCTGTGATTTCCTTATACTTGAAATGTGATGAGAGGTAATGGCCTAGGGATGAAGATGTGAATGCAGCAGGGGAGGGTGTGGAGCTCACCACATTTCAAGTTACACATACTTACACATATGGGTCCCTAGCAGTTGATCGAGTTTTCAGAAACTTAAAATTCATATATTATGGAGTTTTTGAAAACCCAAAGCTTTTGAATGGAGATCACAGTACAATGCAGATTGGGAAATGTACCCTTTTCCTCGCTGTAGTGCAATCTTGGAGTTGGTATATATAATTTGCAGGGGTTGTGGTGGGGGACAGCCCTCACATGGGGGTTTCAGGGGGGATTGCCCCCCTGCAAAAATGTAAAAAAAAAAGGTTGAATTTTTTTTTTTTCTGTTGTTGGGAGTTTTTACAAACTCGGTCATATATCTCAACATCTTGGAACACTAACATTCCACTCTGGGTAAGTAACTGCTTGGCCACCATGTTGAACTTTGCCCCTTACATCCACGGTAGTGCGATCTCGGAGTTGGTATATTTAGTTGGGGGGGCTGGTTGAAGCCCTCCACATGGGTGGTTTTACATTGCTTTGGTTTTAATTGGTTTTTCAGGTTGGTCAAGCAGTTCATAGGTTCATAGGTAGGTACTAGGCTATCGGCCCAAGGGCCTAAGTAAGTCTAGCCAACAAGGTTCCCTAGCTTATGTCACCCAAGAAAGTTAATTAACTGTGCCCCTGTCGAGCAGAGCCACAGAAGTGATCCCCGAGGTGTATTTCCTATTTCCCATCCACTCATCAAGATTTTTCTTGAAGAGTGCTAATGAGGAACTTTCCTTGACATAGATGGGTAGCTTGTTCCAGAGTATAGGAAGTTTCTGGGATAGGAATCTATCCCTCCAGCATGTCCTGTTTATTGTGGTGACAAGGTTTAGGTCCTTAGAGCATGTAGCTCGGAGGGATTGGGATTTCTTTAGGTGTAGCATGTCCAACATCTCTGGGTTTAACATAGCTTTATATGTTAGGCAGAGATCTCCTCAGAGTAGGCGATATGCTACAGAGTAAAGCTGGAGTTTTTTGAGACAGTGTAGGGCATCTGTTTGAGGCCAGAAATTCTCTTTGTGAGGTACTTCAGTGGCCTTTCCAGCTGCTGCAGATGCCTTGTGAGGTACATTCTGAAAGGGGCATTGTACTCTATAATGGGTCTAATGAGTGCTGAGTAGAGGGGAACAATGACCTCTTTTTCCTGGATAAGAACCCTTTTGTGATGAGGTGTGCCACATAGAAGGATTTCCTGATGACTATGGTGATGTGATTATTAAAGGAAGAGACTACTGTCCACCTGGGTCCCAAGGTATCTTATCAAACATTCGGCATTAAGTAGACTGCCATTTATGTGGTAGTTCATGGGTACAGAGTTTTTACCAAAGGGGATGGCAATGCACTTTTTGGCATTGAGCTTGAGACCATGGCTCTGACACCAGGCATCTGTCTCAGTGAGGCCCTTCTGTAGGATATCCACATCATTTGGGGACTCGACTATGTCTCCTAGTTTGCAGTCATCTGTGAACTTCGTTAGCCAGAGGCCTTCTGTGTTAGCCTGTACTTCAGAGAAGTAGATACCAAACAGGAGAGGTCCCAGGACTGAACCCTGTGGTACTCCACTTGCCACTGGTTTGAGTTCAGATTTGGAGTCTGCATCTTTTACAGTGTGGGTTCTGTCAGTAAGCCAGTTTGCAACACATCTTGTGACATAGGGATTTATACCTAGTTTAGTGCATTTAGCTACAATTCCAGAATGGGGGATGGTGTTGAAAGCCTTGGCGAGATCAAGATAGGCTGTGTGAACCACTTTACCCTCATCTACGGCTTTGGTAACTGCCTCAAAGAATTAGATCAGGTTCAGAAGGTATGATCTGCCTTTCATAAACCCGAACTGGGTGGGGTCCAGAGTTTGGAGGTTACCAATGTCTTTGTTTATGAGTTCCATGATGATACGTTCCATGGTCTTGCAGACCAGGCTCGTCAGGCTACTAGGGCGATAGTTCCCAGGATCAGTGGTGGCTCACCCTTTGTGGAGTGGGATAACTGTTGCTGTGCATCATTCAGTTGGCACAAAGCCTGATATGAGACTATGATTGAACATGGTGCTTAGGTGGGGAGCCATTTCATTCTGAAGTTCATGTAAAATGCAGCCTGGGATGTTGTCTGGTCCCATGGATGCTGTGTTTTTGGTTTTAGAGAGTGCAGCTCTTATCTGCATAGATGTGATTACAGGGAATCTGCATTCTTCCTGTATTTATATGGGCCCATTAGGGGGTGAGAGTTAGCACTGAACCTACCAGGATGTTGGCAATATTAGTTGGTTCTGTAATTTTCATGCTATTGTGCTGTAACTCAGAGCAGATCTGGGTATTGCCATTGAGATTCTTGACATAGCTATAGAATGCTTTGTGGTTGCCCTTAGAATAAGTGGCGATTTTGTTTTTGTAGCTAGCTTTGAAGGATTTTATAAGGGATCTCAGCTTCTTACCGAGGCTGACCAGGGAGCTCCTCCACTAATGGGATTTTACTCTCTTTTGCAACAGTTTCTTCCTTCTGTTGTAGAGTTTGTTTATGGCAGGGGACCACCAGAGTGGCTTCCTTTTTTTTGGAGGATAGCGTCTTGGTTCTGTTTGGGATAGCAAGATCCATGCATTTGTGTAAGTGCTTATAGAGTGTATCTGTGTAGGATTCAGCAGTCGTAACTGTATTGTCCATCTGCATGGGTGTCATGAAGTTCACCACTTCTGTCTTAAGAAGCCTGAAGGTGGCTTTGGAGAAATTTTTTACCGTGGTTTCCTTAATGGTGGGTGGGGGGTGGCATGCGGATATCTAGGGTGATTAGCTTATGGTTGGATCTGACCAATGAGGAGTTAACTTCAGGTGTAGAACACTGGTCACTCATGCTGGTAATGACTAGGTCTGGGATAATGTTGCCCATGGTGGGGGTGTGGATAAGTTGATCCAGGGCATTGGAATTTATGAATTCCAGAAAGCATTGAGCGAAGGAGTTGGTACATTAGTAGATTCCCAGTTAATGGTGGGGTAGTTGAAATTGCCCATTATTAGGGTGTTTGGTTGAACCCTAATATTTTCCAGTATATCAAGAAAAGAGGAGTGGGAATCTGGGGCATGATGGGGGATCTGTAGCAAGCTACAATTTGGATTGCAGTTTTGCCCAGAGTTAGTTGCACTTGGATAACCTCGGATGCATTATGATGCCAACTAGCCTGGAGGTGTGGATATCCTTAATGAATATGGACACACCTCCGCCTCCTAATCTGGTCCAGGTTAGATGGCTGAAAAGTGTGGCATGAGTTATAGCCTGGTAATGCAGGGGTGCTCTCTAGTGCCTTGAACCAGGTCTCAGTCACTGCACAGATATCGATGTTCTCCATTTTAAGGAGTGCCTCGAGTGGGTACATTTTGAGATTTAGACTTCTAGCATTGAGTAGCATTACCCTCAGTTTTTGCTTGCCTGTTCCTGTTACTTATCTGGAATGGAAAGTAAGCGTTTCTGGTCGTCGGTGTTCTGGATTGTCGGCCTTGTCGTCTTGGCATTTTGAAAGTCAGTTAAGTGGGATTTCAGTCTACTGAAGTAGACCCATATATATATATACACACACACACACACACACACACACATGCACACACACACACACACACACATATATATATATATATATATATATATATATATATATATATATATGTGTGTGTGTGTGTGTGTGTGTGTGTGTGTGTGTGTGTGTGCATCCATACATAGAAAAGACAAAATGTCAAACAGCAAATGATCAAACACAACTGGTCGATCAGTGGCCTGTCAATATATAAAAAAAACATATTTTTTGCATGGGGTAAGCCCTATGTAGATAGATAGATAGATAGATAGATAGATAGATAGATAGATAGATAGATATTTAGAGACATATCAAGGATATAGGAGCACAACCTCCTCACAACTGGTAGGACAAGATGGTGATTTGTTTCTCAAGACACAGTTTATGTTTTGCAGCTGAGGACAGAGCCAGAGCATGGTCAAATAGGACCCTAAGTTACTGACTATTACCCCTGCCATACCAATGTCATATTACTTGGGTGTCTGTCCCAATTACCATAAAACACTGCTACAACCTGTCAGAGTGCATGCTACTTTCTTCTTTACTTTTACAGTGATCACAGAGATTTGGAATTAATTTAAACATTCCTTTCAAATCTTTCAGCAAAAGCACTAACAGACATTTACTGAACAAAACAAAATGCTTTCACACTGAAAATAGACTTTATATGAGCAACACTAAACTTCTCTTCCCTTGAAGCTCACATTTATTGAAACTGCATCAAGTAACTCATTAAACTACCAGGTCTGCTGGAATTGATAGCTAAACAGCATATCATGAAGCACTAATAATCAGCTATATGATGGGTGCAGGTGTTTAAAAGACAAATGTGTAATGCATTTACTAAAAGTCTGGGGTGGTGTATTGGACACAAGTGTCCCTTTCCAGGGCAGCCCAGCAGCACTGCCTGGTAACATTACTTGGTCAGGCATACAGCAGACAAATGAAGGGTGAGGGAATCAAACCCTGCACTATAGGAAGCAGCTTACTAACAACTCATGGCCTTACTCACCTGCAGTAAGTGCCAGACAAACTGTTGTAGCCCAAAAACATTGAAATTTATACCCACATACTTGCAAAATAACAAGCTAAATTAACAATAAATTAATATCTAACATATTAACACTAAACTCATGGACTTTATGCTGTCAAGTTTATTCACTGCCAGGTAATAAACATGTTGTTGACAGTCAACAAAAGAAGTAAACCAAGGATTGTACCCAAACAACATGACTCATATTATGATGCTCCTGTTTAATACAATCAATTCCTTCCTTTACACCCTAACTACTCTAGGACATAGTAATCAACTATTTATACACACACTCACACAAACACACACACACACACACACACACACACACATATATACACAAGTGTGCACACATATGTGACCATTAATTAGAACCACTCATATGACTGCACACGTCAGATGTTTGCTTGCAAACAAATGAATGAGCACATAAATAAATAATAACCATGAAGTGTTTTTCAGCTCACCACTCTAAGCCATACAGTGCAACCCATTCCACCCCTCTATACCCTCCCAATCTCTTAGCTCAAGAACCAGAGATAAAAACTCAACAATCAAAAACAAATTTTAAATATCGGTCTTATGTACTTATGAAGTTCCAAGCATAGCAGGTTTTGCATTAGCAAGTATTTTCTGGATGGTATGAAGTCTGAAACTCAAATGTTTGTCGTTATATAGTGAATGCAGTCTTCAATACCTTAACAGAAAGCCACACATTTTATGAAGAACAGACCACAAATATGAGGGAAAATGTGAGGGACAACTGAGAACTATATATTCTGCACGCACATCAATTATTTGCATAAGATAAGTGAATGAATAAATTCTTAAATACTGGCTCAGAAGTGTATCTCAGCTCACTGCTGTCAGCACTATACAAAGACCCACTGGAAGTTTTTTCTCTCTTCCAAATGTCTTAGGTCAAGAATGAGAAACAAAGGCACAAAATCAAGGACATCGTGTTTCAACTATATGGCTGCTGAATGTCTATGACTTTTAAAAAATCGTGTATCCACAAAGACTTAAAAATAAAAGGTAAAAAGTCATGCCCCGGGATTCATGAAGCTTGCGCCAGGTGCAGGCGTAACATAGGCGGTATAACGCCAAACATGGCTGCCAAGCGATTCAGGTATGATCCAATTCCACGTGCACTACCGGCGTACGCCAGATCTGCACAGCCCTCGGCTTAGGTATGCTAATCACCCCATGTGCAGTGCCGCACCATGCAAATGAAGGCACATAGCGAATCATGAAGTGGTGCAGGCATAGCATAAGCCCACAGAAATGTAAACCAAAAAACACGGTTTACATTTTTCCAAACAGAACATCGGAGCTATGAAAGCGGACCAGACTCATGTATTACAAAGTTAACATATGCCAATGGCTAAATATACAGCCAATGGCAAAAGAAAAGATGCACAACACCTAAAAAACAACATTTAATGTCATGTCCACAGTAACGCAAAGTACAACTGCAGGGCATGTGTGCGCAAACGGGAATACAAAGAAAATATATACAAATGTCATAAAATTGCAATGTAATACAAATCATGATTTCACCATAATATTCAGTGGTATGCGTGGTACACCACAACCAAGCTGCAAGGGTTGCTAAGGGTCTGTGACAGTGTTCGGCGCAGTAACTAGGAATTAGTAGTCAATGCCATGCAAATGAGGCAGGTAATAGTGAATCGCAAACGTCCCGCCGGACCAAGGATGTACCAAACAGCTCAGCGCTAAACACTGAGAAGTAGCTTAGAGGTATACATGACATCAGCAGTGGGGTGTTCCACCGTAGCTGTAAGCACATTGGAGCAATGCAAATCTGGCCTGGCCATTGCTAAGCAAAGTCGCAGGACAGGGGTGGGGAGGTGCATAGTTTAACTGAGAGCACATATGGTGCCCGAAAGCACATGTGTACGGGGAGGAAAACGTGCCCAAAACCCGGTAACTGGATGTACGCGCTGTGCACCATAGCTCAAACAGGAAGGTCAGGGGAAGAAAATAAGGAAATGCCGCAGTAGGGTAATTGGAGTACAACTGAAAAATTAACACCTATTAACTCACAGCGGGCAATCGACGGCAGCTGACAAGTCTGCTCGCAGAAACCTGCAAAACAGGATAGGGGAGGTGTCGGATTGCAAAGAAAAGATAACTGTCATAGCAGAGCAAAGCAAACCTGCAGTAGACCGCAGTAGACCAGCCATAGAACACATTACGCAAGATAAGCCAGCTGTAGGAAAGTACAAATGAAAGCAGGCTGCTGGATGCATGCCAGAAAATGGGAGGTGAAACATTAAGAAATGTAAAGGGAAGGGCAAGAGGTAATCCATGGCAGCCAAATGTAATTCAACACCAAAGGCACCACAAAAGTAGTTCCTGTCGTAAAACACGTAAGATACCCTGTAGCTACGATCATACATACACACCCTATGACATCATCGGTGTTCACAGCACAATAGTATAAAGCTTGAAAGCACCCCACACACACCTGTGTATTCCCAAACACTGCACCATAGGTGTAAACATACAGGGAATTTTTACAATGTACATGTTGGGAGCTGCCATAGCTGTGATTTATCAGCATGTGTTAAAGACTGACGGTGTTGTGGAGGATGATGTTGACAATCACCGCAGGCCCCGGAGGAGGTGAAGAGTGTTCAGACCAAGGGTAACCTACCAGGGGATACATGATCTGGAGATAGTAGAGCGTTACAGGGTGGACAGGGACATCTTGCAGCAAATAGTTGAGCTGTGCCGGCCACTCCTGAGATCCAGAAACAACAGAGGGGAACCTATCCCAGTGGACACGAAGGTATGTGTAAGCTTGCGAATACTAGCCACAGGTACCTTTCAAAGGCCAACTGGAGATATAATGGGGATCTCACAGTCATCAGCATCCAGGGTACTACACCAGTTCCTGGATGCCATGTTACCACATGCCAATGAGCATATATACTTCCCCCGAACTCAGGAGGAGTTGGCCAGCAATATGCATCTCTTCCACCATGTGGCACACTACCCGGAGGTACTGGGTGCGATAGACTGCATGCACATACATATCAAGTCACCACCCAGTGAGCATGGTAGCCGCTACATAAACTGCAAGGGATACCATTCCATCAACTGCCAGGCCGTGTGCAATGCCCAGGGCATTATCATGGATGTGTGTGCTGGCAGCCCTGGAAGCTACCATGACTCCCACATCTGGCATGCCTCACAGCTGTATCAGGTATTTGTCAGGGGGGACATCCCATATGGCCACCTTGTGGGGGATGCTGGCTATTCACTGGAGCTGTGGATGATGACTCCCATCAGAAATGCACACACACCCATGCAAGAACGCCATAATGAGGCACACGCACAAACCAGAATCATCATAGAGCATGTGTTCAGGATGCTGAAATCATGGTTCCGTTGCTTGGACATATCTGGTGGAGCCTTGCAGTACTCTCCAAGCACGTGTGCCCACATCCTCATAGCATGTGCCATGCTACATAATATGATCCTGCGGAAACAGCTGCAGCAGGGACAAAATGGTGAAGGCCGTCACAGCCCACCGCAATTGCCAAGGCCATCACAGGCACAGAGGGATTCAGACCACGAACACCCTGTGCCAGCCCCAGTAGGCAGATGGAGGCATGCCCAATATGCCTATGCCTTGGCAAAGAGGGAACATATAGCACATACTCTGACAGTGTAGGCCCCTACAGACTGACACACCTCTCCACCTGCACACACAGTAAAATGGATGGCACACACTCACGACCACCTGTAAATTGTAATGTATAGGTGGTCTACTGTGTGAATCCTACATATGCAGCCCTCAACCATTGTACACACAACAGCTATTGGAACAAGGAATGTCAACACCTGAACAGTACACGCACCTATCAGCATATGTTGGTACTGTGTGTATAGGTTCCTAGGTACATCGGTAGGTACACGCCCGATTGTCAGAGGCCATTCATCAATCGAGGCAAACAGTGTCTGGTGTCGTCACCACATCGAGTAACCAACTGTCGCTCAGTGGAGCAGAGCCAATTGCGGGATCCATGTGTGTAATCACTGTTCCCCACACACTCTGCATGGATTCCCTGGTGCATTAATGAGGGGCTCCATATAATGTAATCATGGATGTAATGGTGAAGCATGGGGTGTACCCATGACAGGTATCTGTCACCCTAGCATGCTCCAACTATGGTTGTGTGAAGGTGTAGCACATTACAGTGTGTGGCTCACTGTGACATACATACCCAATGCTGGAGCACATCCATTAAACATCACTTGGACATACCATTAATAGGTCTCATCCATACGTAAACTAACTGAGTTACCCATTTGATCACAGTATGGAGTAACAGCTGTAGTATAGTCCACATACAAAACACCATAACACGTGTACAAATCCCAGATGGCCAAGTGGAAAATGCAGTGACTGTCGTGCATGTTCCAGGTCCCACGTTCTGCAAGGGATGTAATGTAATCCCGAAGGCACGAATAATGCAAGTTGGATGCAGGTCATCAGATCATGTTTAGCACATGTTAGTGGGAATATGCGTTGCCCAGTGCTGGTAAGCGTCATTTAAATATGACTATACGGATATGCATGAAACAGGGCTAAGCTTCTCTGAATATTGCGCAGATCGCAGTCAGTGATGTCCAGAACAGGTGAAACCAGCATTATTCACCCCTGTACTAATAGTGCTTGCTCTGAAGGGTAAAATGACCACTGCCAGGAGTAGAACACGCAATCATGTACACAATCACCTAACACTAAGCTACCGAAGATGTACCAACGGCAGATGTGTAATGTGACAGGTTCAAACACAAACGTGCGGAGTCCAGGTAACAGTATTCACTGACATGTACACAATGAAAGGTGTATTCTGCCTGTCACTCTCTCTGTTATACATATATATATATATATATATATATATATATATATATATATATATACACATATGCATAATAGAGATAGAAAGGGTGATAGAGAGATATATGTTGATATATACAGATTTACCTATATCTGCAAATATGTAGATAGGTTAACGACATGTACACAACCGTGGAGGTACAAATAAATAGGATACTGCCAACTATGGAATGTGTCACATACCAACACGTGTAATCACGAGGCTGAAAGACCGAAAGAACACAGTACCAGAACACTAGAACCGCGTGTAATATTATCACGATATTAAGAGACATTTAGTTATCGCTGCCGATGTTGTGGTCCACGTAGGTACTGTGTTCAACTGTGTTTGTGATTGCTGTAGTCTGTGTATGTGTGTGTTGAGGGTGCCGTGTGCGTTTCCGTGGGACTGTAATGTGCGTGTGTGTGTTTGCATCATGTGTCTGTTAGTGCTAACTCGGAGGTAGATCATTATGGTAGGTGTGGTTATAGCTGGCCATTGGCATACGGTTACCACCTGTCCCACTTTAAGAGGGACAGCCCCTCCCTGGGCAGTTGTGTCCTGACAAAAAATATTAAAAAGGGCAAATGTCCAAGATTGTAGGACATAATTATGTCCCATATATTATGTAATAGTTGCATTAAATAGTTATGCCTGTATCTAAAATACGTAAATGCTACATGAAACATGATAAGTAGCTAAAGTGCTACAAGAATAAGTATGTATTCAGGATAAAAGTATGTGCTAACCTGTGTACTGACCGTGGGTATGTGCCGGCCTGTAAACTCCGATGTGTGTCCTGCAAATGTCCTACTATGGCCATTTGAAAAGGTGGCAACCCATGCCAAAGAGGTTCAGTCACCAACACAATTGCAATGAGTGCAAATATCTGTGACAGAAATACACGGGACAGCTGTCATTTAGTAACATTCCTTTACATATCACTGTATTTCTGGAGGTATGGAAGTATCAACCTAACATGCATACTATATAGAAACTAATTAACAACGGCCCAATGTATAAGCCCGTAACAACCATAGTTTCAGTCTACTAACTGATAGCACTTCAATTAGGGAAGGAGCCCACACACATATATGGAATAAGTAGAAATGCAGTCCCCACAAACCTGTATATTGCTATGTACACCCACCTACATCTCCCACACACAAAACAATAGCAATACAGACTGTAATAACATCACAAACATCCACTCACTCAATTACATCTGCAGAAGCATTAACATACCTTGTGAGAGACACATTTGTAAAGGCGCCATGTGAAATCATAGCTGTTGTATAATGGAACAGATGGCGATGTTACAGGTTTTGTTTGCAATAGTCCCTTATCAGACGGGTGAGATGACAGGTACACTCACATGTAGAACCACATACTCTAGCCGTCACACACAATCCACAGGGGACATGAATCCAAAATATCCGTGTCTCTACAAATAGCAGTTGCAATTCCACACAACAAAACACATACAGGCCGTCTCCCCGAAGGTAGGGCAAAAGGGCAATGCCTAAGTGGAGAATTCAATTATACCCCACTGTTGCCGCGTAATTGGCGAATGGAGTAGCTGCACAGCTGATGTGCATGTAATAATTTACTCAGGAACACCAATTGGCGGCAAGAAACCACATGTTACAGGTATTGACGTATATAAGGATGACTTGCCAGACATTCAAACCGTATGCTCATACCATAGAACCGTTTAAACAGTAAAGGTGTAAGAGAGATATTTACGAAAGTTTGGAACGCTAACAAGGTATGTAGAACACTCAGTATGTTAGTGTATGTATAGCCTGTTTTGTATTAATTAAAAGTGTCCGCAATGCATAAAGAGGGAAAAGGTATTATGTAGTGATGTCTTGCTGAGCACAGTAACACTTGTAGAAATTGTGTGTCCTGCTGTGGGCCACAAGGTAAACATCACAGACACCACAAGGGATGCTACATGAGGGCTTTAAACAGAACAATTCCACACCACCCGCCGTCAGTGGTAGGGTATGTCCAACAAGTACGTGCCATAGCAGGGGATAGTATATGTTGATATACTGTCACAGTAGGCATGTGTATGGGTATATAACGACAATAACATGCCTAAGGTGGTCCTGCTGTGCAAGTATGCTTTGCATTATGGGATAATATGTAAAATATGTGTAATGTACAGTATTGTAGGTAGATATGTCAGATATTCTACACAGCATAACAGTTATATCATGCAAACAAAAGGTATCGTCTATTGGCATGTACAATACACAATAACAGGATACATATGGCACAGGACACTGTAACAGCATGATAGCTAATTGAAATGGAAGAGCTACTCAATTAACCACGCACAAAGGACATGTAATAGCTTCACAGGTTCATAGTGAGGTACTATGCTGTCTGGCAAGTCTATGTGTAAGCTCAACTACAGTGTTTACACTGGCAGCACCTCTCTAGGGTAGTGTCCTGTCTGTGAACAGCAGAGCCATGTGCTACCTGCACCTCTGCACAGTACAGCCACTGCAGTGATCCCTGGCGTACCTGTGTGTCTCCCATCCACCAAGTGAGGTATCTCATAAACAGTGCTACTGAGTGTCCCTGCATGATGTACATAGGAATCATGTTCCAAAGCATGGTGAGTGTCTGGTTTGGGAATGTAACCCTCAAGAACATCCCACTCATCGTTGCGTTTGTGCACATATCCATGAGCCATGTTGCTCTCAGTGGCTTTTGCTTATGTCGCTTATGCAGAGTATATCCATGAATATTGTTGTTGACATGGGCCCTGTATGTTCAGCAGAGGTCACCCCTGAGTATGCAGTATGCAAATGTGTACAGTCGTGGTTTACATAGTACTGTCACATACGTCAACCTTCGGAGCTCAATAATCCTCATGGTGTGTTAATGTTGTGGTATTTAAAGCCATTGCTGTCCTGTAAGGTACACCCTAAATGGGGTGTTGTACCCTTGAATGTGTGTATATGTCAGGAGTTTAGAGGTACAATGGATGCCTTAGTTCCAGCTACAAACCCATTACAGATAAGGGTGGCAACATAGAAGGATATCCACGCCACATTGGCAATACGGTTATCAAAGGAGTGGGTGCTACATACGTGTGTACTAAGATCCCGTATAATGTTACATGTATGTAGGGGACTACCACCTATGTGATAGTCAGTGGGTGATTGGTGTAAGCCAAAGGGGATGTTCATGCACCATGTGTCATGCAGCTTGAGGCCATGTTATCGACATCAGGTATCCGTCACAGTGACACCCTTATGGAGGGAGTCTGTATCAGCTGGTGGATCAATCATGGTGCCTTGTATGCAGTTGTCTGGAAACCTAGTCAGGGAAAGTCCCTCTGAGCTAGCCTGTACCTCAGGGAAGCATATACCGAACATGAGGGGCCCTATGACTGAGGACTGTGGTATGCCAAGTGTAACTGAAATACAGTAGGTACTACGGTATCCTACCCTCATTGTGTGGGTCCTGTCCGTGAGCCACTTTGCATAACATCCTGAGACGTAGGGGTCGATGTGCAGGTGGATGTGTATGTTGTCAATACCAGAATGGAGAACGGTGCTGAAAGCCAATGAGAGGACAATGTAGGCTGTGTGGACCCCCTTACCATCATCAACTACCCTGGTAACTGTATCAAAGGAGTTCACCAGGTGTAGGAGCCATGGTCTGGCCCTAACAAGTCCAACCTGGGTGGCATCAAAGATCTGGAGCCCACCAATGTCTCTGTGAATGACTTCCATGATGATGTGCCCCATAGCCTTGCAGAACAGTCCAGTCAGGTGTATAGGGCAATAGTCCCTCTGGTTCATTGTGGTGCCACCTGTGTGGAGTGTGATAACTGTTGCTGTGCACCATTCATGGGCCACAATGTCTGATACAAGGCTATTAGTGAATCTGGTGGCCAAGTGGGGAGACATGTCGTTCTGAGGTTTGTGTAAATCACAGCCTGGGATGTTGGACAGTCACATGGAGTCTGTGTTCCAGGCCTTAGAGAGTGCAGGTTGGAACTGTGTAGTTGTGACTGCAGGGACCCTGCAATGTTCCTGCATGGATTATGGCCCTGTAGAGAGTGAGAGGGTGTAAAGTTAGCAGTGAACCCATCCACCAGGATGTTGCCAACATCACTCGGTTCTGTAATGTTCCTGAGTAAACGTTGTATGTCAGAGCAGATGTGGGTATTGCCATTGACTACTGACATACCTCCATAATGCTTTGTGGTACACCCTGGAATGTGTCGCAGTAATGTTTAAATAGCTAGGTTTGGAGGATGTGATAAGGGATCCCGGAGCCCTACTGAGGCTGACCAGTGAGCTACCCCACCCATGGGATTGTACTCCACTTTGCAACAACCTTCACCTTTTGTTGTACATTATGTCCATGGAACTGGACCCCCAGAGTGGCGTCCATTATCTGGTGGGTACCATCATGGCTCTGTTTGGAATAGCATGATCTATGCAGTCGTGTAAGTGCTAATGAAGTGCACTGTGGTATGTTTCTGCATGTGTATGTGCATTGTCCATCTGCACGGGTGTCATGACGTTTACTACTGTTGTCATAAGATGTCTGTAGTAGGTGTTGTACTAATCTTGTACTGTGTATGCCATGAAGGGTGTGGTGCCGGGATGTGGATAACAAGGGTGATTAGCATATGTTCGGAAACTACCAAGGAGGGGATAACCACTGGTGTGGAACACCAGTGATATGTTGGTAATGTCCATGTCTAGGATATTGTTGGACTTGGTGGTGGTGTGTATGGGTTGATCCAGCCGAGTGGAGGTTATGAATCCTGGACAGCGTTGGCCTAATGTGTCGGTACATGAGTAGCTATCCCAGTTAAGTGTGGGGCAGTGTCAGTCGCACATCAGTAGTACCTGTCTGAACCCTACTGTCCAGTAAACCAAGAAATGAGGGCCGGTAACCGTGGGGTATGTTGTTGAATCCATAGCATGTTACAATGTGTATAGCAGTTCTGGCCACAGTTAGTTGCACGTGGATCACTTCTGATGCATTGTGCTATGTAACCAGCCAGGAGGTGTGTACAACATAGTGAAATATGGACACACCTCAGCCGTGGGTGTTCCGGTCCAGGTTACATGACTGAAAGGTGTGGTCTGTGTATAATCTGTCAGTACAGGTGTGCTCTGCGGAGCCTAGAGGCAGGTCCCAGTCACTGCAGATATATTGAAGTGGTCCATTATAAGGAGTGCCATGCCTGCGTGCATCAGAGATGATGTCAAGCATTGAGTCACATGACCCCATGTTTTGCTTGCCTGTTCCCGTTCTGGTGGTGAATGTTATTGGAAACTGTGCAAGACAGGCAGTATAGGAGCAGCAAGAGCCTTACATGTTATCTGTACTCCCAGGGCTGACAGGTGCAGGTCATCTGTGCCAAAGCATCTTGTTTTGTAGACCATGTCATTCAAAGCGGACAGATACCGGATGCCTGTGGAATGACAGCAGAAGATCAGGCAACTGTAGAAGTGAAACAGTCAGTTGTTGTACAGTGGTATCTAGTCTGGATGAATGCAGAATACTTCCCAGGGCTTGGCTGATACCTTCTGGGCTACAAGACCAGAGAGCTATTGCAGGTCCCTGCACATGTAGTCTGTGAAGTTACATCTCAGGGCAATCACACTAACATGGAGAATGACAGTCAAATTGTAACTGGTGAGGTGTGGCATGGGTGCATAGGTTATGTTACAGAACCAGTTACCTGACAGCTAGATGTAAGCGACTATTGCCTTGTGTAGCCTGCTGAGTGGGACATCAGTGTGACCGCCTACAGAGTCACCTATGACTGGTGTGTTGGGTATGTTATAACACCCTATTGGCTGTAGTTGATGGGCACACATGAGTCTGTGGGCTATAAGTAATTGTTGTTGTGTTTGGTGATGGGGGCTGCCTCTGGTGCCTACACAGAGTATGGAGAGGTTCTGCAAATGTCGTACTCATACTATGTGTGGCTTGTGGTGGTGGAGATCTTATGAGACTATGTGATGAGTGGGGTGTGTTGCAAATGTTACATGTCCCCACATGAATGTCGGGTACAGTCTGGGTTGGTGAGAGTATTACCCCCAGCATGGCTACATATGTGTATCTCCCACAGGCTGTAGTGTCATATGTTCGGAGGTGAGCATTGACTGTGTACATGAGACAATTGCTCTATTGCCACATGTTCACCATATTCATCATATAGACAGGCAATAGCACTGGTACGTGACAGTTGGACATGCCTGTATATTCAACCATGTCTCACGAGATATGTGAGTTACGTGTGTACAACAGCTGTTGTACTGTAAGCAAGCTAGAAATGTAAGGACAGACAGTGTACTTGTAAGAAATGAGTTGGAATGGGTGCTATAGTAATTAGTTGCTCATGAAGTGCTCACAAGTTCTGAACAAGTGCTGACCATGAATACGCAATACAGATAGGGTGTTGGATAATATCAACCCACTGCAACCCACAAGTGGAGACGACAGTCATAATTGGAGGCACTGCACTATTACCCTGCTGAGTATGGTCTGCAAGTCTATGAACCTTTATCAACGTTGATGTTAGCAGTACAGAAGTAGATGACAGTACGGATGATTTCACACTGCATAGCATACCTGTGACAGGTCATAGGACATCATCACCCATACCGTGTTCCAGCTACACTGAGTATACTAGATGTACCTTCGTATGTCACAGGAGCGTTCTACCAGTGCCCTGTTGACAGACTCAACACTACAAAAGGTGTCAGAGTGACATGTGCATATCACATGCCACTGGTGTGACATGTGCATATCACACCAGTGGCAGCTACAGTAAAACAGGGTTAATGTTTTGTACTCCCCCCTCATTGTAGCCCATACCACACAGACAAATGGGGGGCATCTGTGTATGTAAGGATGTGAATGGCCATGACCTGGGAGCAATAGCTGTCTCAGTGTTGTGGACAACATACAGAATGGGCTTTGTGGGTGAGGTGTGTGACATATGTGCACAATCTGACAGCTGATAATAGCATTGTCACCGCTAGGTGAATAACCCTGTACCCATTAACTACCACTTAGGCAGCGATCAACACTATGGACACTGTGTAAGGGATGGTGCTGTGCAGTCCACCTCCCTGAGTTGGTGACGTCTCCAGGCCTATTAGGTAGTCATACAAGGCACCCATGTCATGACAGGGTGCCATCCATGAGCATGGAGATCATTGGACAGGCATACTCAGCACTCGGGTGACCAATATCGGATCACATATCACCTTTAAGGGGTATTGGCCATGTGTGGATGGGCGATACCAGCCTTCACAATCCTCACCTCCACTATGCAGCATGCTGGCTACCTTGCATAAAGACATGTGCTACACTGTGATGTTGGACATGCTACATGTACATATCCTGATCTGAAAGACATACATCATGGACAGCCACCATCCTACTACAAGGATCGCCACATGCTGGACAGATCCCTGTGCCATACATGTTACATACTCCCACCATACCATGCAACCCTGTCCATCAAAGCTGCACATGTCATCTCTGTCATAAATGGTGTGATGACCGCATGGTAGATGTATTATTAACTGTCTGGATCAGTAATGTGGCACTGATGCACCTCGCGGTGGCAAAATGGCTGTCGGATACAGCTAGGAAACCTTGCCCGTACATGCTATAGTTGATAACCATCCCTGCGAATGATGCCCGGCTAGCCATTGTCAAATGTCTATCACATGTGCAACACAGGCGATCAGTGGCAGGATGTTGAACTGCTGTACAGTCCCATGTAGATGTATATGGCAAAACACATGCATGTAAAGGTTCCGTGCGTATGTGTGCATTGTCACTGCTCGTGTCCATTAAGGCAGTGTATGTGTTGATATGTGACATATACACAGCATCAAGGTCAACAGCATTACTGTGGACACATCCAGGCATGTGCTGATAGGTAAGAACACCAATACAGGCAAACAGACATGCCCACATCAAGACAGCATTCACATGGAGTATGAACAATGTAATGAGATGACACACATATATGGTGATGATATCCAATGCATAACGGGTGTTACATGTGTGACACAAACATGTCAGTCATGTCAGTGTCATGAAGATTTGCAAAGATAACTGTGCAGATGTACTAGATTTAATACAAATGTATGTGCAGCTATATCTCTGTACATTTCTGTGATACTGTGACCTGTCAACATCATTATGTCTTCCAGATAATGCCTCGATCACGCCTGCCAGTGTACAGCTGCCAGAAGGATGATGTCCTCATCCCGTACCTCCATGAGAACTATTAGGTGTTGTTCAGTCATGTGCCACAGCATGCCCAGCAGCATGACGACCTGTGGCAGGACCTTCGCAGGAGGGTTAATGATGTGGGTGGCCATAACCGCACCTACCAGCAGGTGCGCAGAGACTGCATGGACTTAATATGACATGCGAAACAGCGTGCCACTGCAATTGCCAGGGAGCAAGGTGGAACAGGTGGTGGGCCACCAACCCAGCTCTCACTCACACACACCGAGGAGCTACTGGCCAGCCTGGGGACACACTCAGAACAGCATCCACAAACATTAGCTGCCATCGTGGAGGTGGGTGTCTCCCAACCAATGAGCCTGGAGTTGCCTGGTAAGTCACTACTGCACATATGACTATTATATCCCATTTAGTTGCATGTGTCACTGTACAATATGTAATGTAACATCATATGCAAGGTATGTTTACACACATGCTGCATACTACAGTATGCTACCCTGTTTATGCACACATGTGCATACTATATGTTATTGTACAGGCAAATGTGTTAACATGCACAGTGCACCCTGTGGCTGTCATACAGTCATGGATAATGTTCAAACTGCTGTGTCACCCCTATACAGGTACCTCTGGCATGCCGCACAGACATCAGTCCATTGCAGGTGAGACTGTCATCAGTATCAGGCATGTTAATGCATATATCTATTCGCCATGTGGCCAGTTAACACATGTACACATGATGTATGGTCCAGTCATGATATACAGGTCGCATCTCCCATCATTCACACTGGCTACCCATGTGCAATATATACAAACAATATGTAACACCGACATGAAACCACAATATCTGTCATTGCTACATGTGTGGACAGCTGTGCATACAACGGTGGAGGTGTTGTTCAATGTAGGCATCTGTACTATACATTGGAACAACACATGTGTAGTACGCAAACAGTGCCACACAGTGAGCTGGGATATGGGCAGCCCACAGGAGTCACAATTGTGTTATATGCCCCTGAAATGGGTGCACACATTGTGATGTGCCATCTGACATGTCCCAGACATGTAGTGTTCTGGCTGCAATATTGTCACACTATCCCATAATACATACCCCACATACCAAACATACAACCCGTTGTCTGCATAGCCCTGTGGACGGTGACATATCTGACATCTATGGGTGTATGTCATATGGGACTACACAGACATGTGAGATAGACGGCCATCACAAACATTTAGCCAACACATGTTCACACATGGCCATGGAGGATAGCCAGAGACATCTAGCCACACAGTAGATGTGATGTGTATACACCCTGTTGCACATTGTCCACACATGGTACAACTATAGCCTTAGTTGACTGATTATACAGTTGATGTGGTACACTGGACATCCTAAAAGCCTGTGCACAGCTAGTGGAGGTGTCACGTAAGTCGACCTTATAAGAACATCACGACTGTGTCATAGCATGACAGTAGTCACCTGTAGAGCTACCACAGACATTGACACCACATCAGGCCACAGATACCGTACATTTCCCTTTCTGCTGTAGGACATCACCGTCAGCCGTGCACCTCGTGTGTGTGGTACATCAATGTCATGTGGGACATGGTGTATTGACAAGTCTGCCATGTGTGGAAATGGTTTCCAGGCAGCTAAGACTCTGTAGTAGTTGTGCAGGGGTGTCATACATAGGTCTTCCAGTGACCTGTCACATGACACAGCATGGTTTGGTGTGTATACACCTCAGCAACGTGGGTCACAATCCACAGTTATGTCATGTGTATGCACACAGTTGTGGCTATGCAATGTGTGCATATTACACACTGTATAGCAATATAGACCCCTCATGATGCCATGCAATGGCACAGTGTCCGTACTTCACACTGTATAGCAATGTAGACGCCTCACGCTACCCTTCCATGTTCATGCACATTTGCTAAATGTGCATTCTATCTGTAGGGCATACAGACAACACTGCAATGTAATATCCATTACAATGCTGTACATGTGTCAGGACACCATTGTGTCCAACATGTATGCATGTCAATGCACATGTCAGCAGATTACATGTCAAGGTCACTTCAGCCATGTGTACTGTAAACCTGTGCTGGTCCACATGGTGTATCACAGGGATGCATGCTTACTACCATGATTGTGTGAACTGCATGGCTACTGATATGACACCTGCTTGCTGTTGTGTGCAACCCAGGGAGGTATGCTAACTACCACTATTAATGTCTGAGCTGCATGCCGTCTGCTGTATCACATGCATGCTGCATGCCATCTGTCAAATCACATGCATGGTGTGTGTGTGTGTGTGTGTGTGTGTGTGTGTGTGTGTGTGTGTGTGTGTGTGTGTGTGTATTGTAATGTAGAGTCTTTCTTTGCATTCACAGGTGATGTAGGTGCATTACCCTCCTGCGGTCCGTCTGTTGTTAGTGTCCCCAGGGAGTGTCCCAGGGAGGTATTCTAACTACCACTATTAATGTCTGAGCTGCATGCCGTCTGCTGTATCACATGCATGCTGCATGCCATCTGTCAAATCACATGCATGGTGTGTGTGTGTGTGTGTGTGTGTGTGTGTGTGTGTGTGTGTGTGTGTGTGTGTGTGTGTGTGTGTGTGTGTATTGTAATGTAGAGTCTTTCTTTGCATTCACAGGTGATGTAGGTGCATTACCCTCCTGCAGTTCGTCTGATGTTAGTGTCCCCACAGATACTAGCAGTGATGAACATATGCATGAGGTACAGACAGGGTTGTCAGGGGCTTAATCTGTGCCAATGGTTGCCATCCCAGCTATGTCCTCCACTTCCCCGCACACAGTTCTCATGCCAACACATACCCCATCACCATTGGCCATAAAGGAAGGACAGTCAGCGTGTGTTAGCTTGGAACAGGAACATGTGGTGGCTACAGAAGGTGTGTCTCCACACCATGGTGTCAGTATAATGACTGCAGATGTGCCACACAGGCATGTGGCCAGTGCTGCTCATAGGAGGACCTGCACCTGCAGGGCAGTGCGCAGCAGCTGGTGTCACCAGATGCATGTTCCAGACTGTAATGGCGGCACAGGCACGTGCTGAATGGCAGAACAGAGAAGGGCAGAGGCTTCAGAGGGCTGCTATCCATACTCTAAATGACAACATCCAGGCATTGGAAAATGCTCAACAGCAGATTGCTGATGTTCTGGACAGGCAATTGGGTGACATGGTTGGAATCCTTGACCGTGGCATGGCAATCCACGAGCATGAGCTGTCTGTGCTGGAACATCTGGTAGGAGTGAGGCGTAGGCCACGTGGACGTAGGCCAGCTACACCACCTAGTGCAGGTCAACGTGAAGGAGCCACCTCACATGCCCACTGCCATAGTGCCGGTAGCAGTAGCAGTGCAGCTGGTGCTGCACTGTTCACACCAGGACACAGCAGGCCATGTGGACGTGGCCCTGGATGTACCCAGTGGGGACACAGTTCCAGTGGACATGTGTCATTGGACTGTAGCCAATCTGTACCTCCGCCTGGTAGTGCCCGTGCAATCCCTGGCAGGCACAGGTCATGTGGCCATGGCCGGACACAGTGAGCTGTACATCCTGGTCTGTACAATCTGGAGCTGTCAATAATACCCCTGTGTAGGCCTGGCAAAAGGCAGAACTGTGTGCAATCATACATGCACACAGCAAAAACATCTGTAGGGCACCACAACACCCACATGCATAATGACCACACATGTCCAATCAGATCACCGGCCCTTACCCACACACATGATGTCATCCACTGGTGCAGCCTATGCCCCTGGCAAACATTATCACCCTGTGCATATGATGATGCCTGTCCTGCATCCCTGTTATCCACACCATCAGTGCAGGGACATGCTCAAATGGTCTGATGCACAGGGTGAACAGAATAGTGAGAGAAGTGTATATTACATTAATTGTGTACTGTTGACACGCACCAGACATACCATGTAGTACAGGTTTATAATGCATTGTTATATGTTTACAGTATGTGTCTTGATAACAACAGTAACAGCATGTTGGTAATGATGCCCTGGTTCCCTCCTTATGGTCTACTTGCATGTGACAACAAGTAGCAGTGTTTGCAGTTTCCCATGTGTAAATGTGGAGTACTCACAGGCATGTATGGCAATACCAGCATGCTATACGTAGCCTCAACCTGATTGTTAGAAAGGCTACCATACCACAGATGTCCACACATCTACTGATCCAGAAGCATGTGGGCTGTTTAATAGGCTACAGTGGCTAGAGACATGACATCCATACCAGGTCACATCACAGGTATGTTGACATGGTGCGGGGGGTTTACACAGCGGTCTGGCCGATGATAACGTTAGAGGCCACTTGATAGCATGAGGCCTCACTGTGTAGCAGTAATGCCCTGGCACATTACAGGATGAGAACACACACAGACATACACAGAAACACACAGTAACATGCCCACACTCACTGGGTCAACAACACTATAATGCACACTCTATAGTGTTTAGGTGAGGACCCCTGCCTATGTGGTAATCACCCTCACAGTACTATGCACCCACACGACGCAACACAGAGAATGAACATGTACAGGTAGCCAGTAAGGCTGAGACCGATGGCATCAACAGGGTAGTAGACTGCATCACCATGAGGGGTTGAGGATCCTGTCTGTTCTGTATGGTAGCATACACCCTCACACCATGCACCAGACAGCCATACATACATACACATACACACACACACACACACACACACACACACACACACACACACACACACACACACACACACACACACACACACACACACACACAAACTGTGGAGTCCACAAATGTCATTCACATATGGATAACTGACATGTGTGTGATACACACACCACCCCTGCCTACGTCATGCTTTCCACACTGCAGTATGTACAGAGCTCTACAACAGTGTACAGGGGTGTGTAACAATTGGGATGTATTCCCCACCATATGTGGTATATATGGTCACACAAGCAAACACACATGGCAGTACTGTGAATGATACACCTGCTATATGATGCTACGTCTGACAGACATGCAGCAGTGTTGTGTTATGTGTACCAATGCTACCTTCGGCAATTGTGCTGCTATATGCACACAGGAGGATGTAAGTGTTACAGGTGTCACGTGACTTACAGTCAGTAACACCCAACCGCTGTTTAGGTTTTATGTCTTCACCATCAAGTAACAGTAACATAGTGTACTGTTTGGACATGTAATGGTAGGATGGCTTGTGACACACCTGTGAGCTGTCCCCGGCAAACATCCATCTGCAAAGGTGGATCACCACTTTATGTACACACATCCATCCATACCTGATGTACATCCTACCGTACTGTCAGTATTTCACCATATACAGGTGTCAATGATGGGGCTGCATTGCAACTGCATGTTGTAGTTAGGCACAGATGAATTACATACATCAGCTACTGCACATGCATGGTAGCTGCATGCACACCACTACATGTACATGTGTGTTGGTCCTACATTACTGTCATGTAGCCATGTTTGTATGCATTGCAATTGGTGGACATGTGTGATGACATACATAACACACGGACTGTTGTATGATATGATGGGTGTCATGGGTAACTAGTACAGAGGGAATGTTTCCTTGGTCAACATTGCTACCTCATGTACTGTTAGCATTCAACAGCCATGGACCTACCTTCCATGTGCATGTGTGTGATTGCTGTTGCCACTTGTCTGCAAGAAGGACAGCAAAAGCTATGCTACGTACATATGTGGTGTGTGTGTGTGTGTGTGTGTGTGTGTGTGTGTGTGTGTGTGTGTGTGTGTGTGTGCGTGGGTGTGGTCCATGCACATATCCACTGCGATTACATATATGTCATATCCAAACATATGTGTTCTTTGGTGTACAGCGACAGTCATCTGTCACAGCTGTGTAAGACCCAGGGCCCCTGTTATGTGTAGATCCAACCTGGTTATGTACAGTGGTATCATTGCATTGCATAACACATGATGGAACCCTGTCAGTACATGTGTAGTCTGCACAGTTGCTGTAGACCTATGTACAGTCCACTGGTCATGAGTCACACGGTGTTGTGGTAATGTATGGATGTGTGTTGCTGGTCCAAGGACATGGTGATGTCTGAGGGCTACATAGTAGAATGCGACATTTAATTCTGTGATCTGCACCTGAGACATCTGTGATGGCTCTTGAGTGTGTACTGGTCAGTACATGTGAGTGGCCTTCATGTACGTGGGGACAGTAACACCATATTGTGCCCTTCCATGTTTAGAATCCGTGTGCATGCAAGACAGCCCTTTGCTATTGCTGTGTGTGAGCATGCCCAGTACGCCGTTGTGTAGATGGACACGCAGTGCATTCCAAACTGTGCCCTTCTGTGTTTAGAATCCGTGTGCATGCAAGACAGCCTTTTGCAACTGCTAAGTGTGTGAGCATGACCAGTACGCCGTTGTGTAGATGGACACACAGTACATTCCAAACTGTGCCCTTCCGTGTTTAGAATCCTTGTGCATGCAAGATAGCCCTTCGCTTCTACTAAGTGTGTGAGCATGCCCAGTACGCCGTTGTGTAGATGGACACACAGTACATTCCAAACAGACGTGTGACACTAAGTGTGTGAGCATGCCCAGTGACACCTTGTGTCGGTGATGTGCCCCTGTGTATGGGCATGGCCACTGACATCCTGTATAGTGATGGTGGTCATCCAGGCAACAGATGTCCATACCCCACGTCAGGATGGATGCCTACATTGAACACACTGGTTGACTGTCTTGAAGGGTGTACTGTCTGTGGTGCATCTCGTATCTATGTAGTGTTGTAATAGTGCTCTGTAGATAGGCAGTTGTCCCGCTCACACCACTGCCATGTGTTTGTCTATGTCTACCTTGGGACAGTAATATGCTTTTAGACTGCTCACTCTCTATACATTCCCTATTGGTATCTTTGCCTTTGCGGATGATGTCATCCACCTAGAAGTATGCCTCTGGGAGTGCTGTGTTCCAGTAATCTCAGTAGCGCGTTCTGTAACTGCGTAATGCTGTAGTGTGATAAGGTAGTTAGGTGTATGTTCGACTCCCAGCCCTGCCAAGTGTGTGTGTGTGTGTGTGTGTGTGTGTGTGTGTGTGTGTGTGTGTGTGTGTGTGTGTGTGTGTGTGTGTGTGTGTGTTTCCAGCTGCCTGGGGACAGAGTAATGCTTTTAGATGTCTCACTCCACATACATTCCCTATCGGCATCGTTGCCTTTGCAGATGATGTCATCCACCTAGAAGTATACCTCTGGGACTGCTGTGTTCCAGTAATCTCGATAGCGCATTCTGTAACTGCGTAATGCTGTAGTGTGATAAGGTAGTTATGTGTATGTTTGACTCCCAGCCCTGCTAAGTGTGTGTGTGTGTGTGTGTGTGTGTGTGTGTGTGTGTGTGTGTGTGTGTGTGTGTGTGTGTGTGTGTGTCTGTCTATCTGTGTGTGTGTGTGCGTGTGTGTGTGTGTGTTTCCGGCTGCCTGGGGACAGAGTAATGCTTTTAGACATCTCACTCCGCATACATTCCCTATCAGCGTCTTTGCCTTTGCAGATGATGTCATCCACCTAGAAGTATGCCTCTGGGAGTGCTGTGTTCCAGTAATCTTGATAGTGTGTTCTGTAACTGCGTAATGCTGTAGTGTGATAAGGTAGTTAGGTGTATGTTCGACTCCCAGCCCTGCCAAGTGTGTGTGTGTGTGTGTGTGTGTGTGTGTGTGTGTGTGTGTGTTTCCGGCTGCCTGGGGACAGAGTGATGCTTTTAGATGTCTCACTCCACATACATTCCCTATCGGCGTCTTTGCCTTTGCGGATGATGTCATCCACCTAGAAATATGCCTCTGGGAGTGCCGTGTACCAGTAATCTCGATAGCGCATTCTGTAACTGAGTAATGCCCTTGTGTGATAAGGTAGTTAGGTTTATGTTCGACTCCCAGCCCTGCCAAGTGTGTGTCTGTGTGTGTATGTGTGTTTCCAGCTGCCTGGGGACAGAGTAATGCTTTTAGGTGGCTCACTCCACATACATTCCCTATCGGCGTCTTTGCCTTTGCGGATGATGTCATCCACCTAGATGTATGCCTGTGGGAGTGCGATGATGCTGGAACTCGGTAGCGCGTTCTGTTACTGCATAATGCTGTAGTGTGGTAGACTACACAGGTAGGTGCTCTATTCCAAGGTATGGCAGGTGTGTGTGTTTGGCAGTTATACCGTATGTGTTGGTATCTGTGGGTGGCTAGCTGCGGGATGTGTTCAGTACATTTTGTTGCTGACCTATATAGTGTCCACAGCCCGCATATTCTGCCAAGACACTGGATTGTCAACACATACATTCACCAATAGGTCTGGTGAGTAACTGTCAGCAGCCCTACTCTTACCCTTGATACAGTCTGACCCTTGTGACGCAACATAACACACGTGCCTTGATAGAAACAACACTACATGATGCAGGTGGCACATGCAGTTTCCTTTTCATTCCTGTCTAATGCATTGCTGTCATGTGGTCCGCTGTTGTGATATAAATGCCATATCTACATATGTGTGTACATGTATATGTGTGTATGTATATATATATATATATATATATATATATTTATATATATATATATATATATATATATATATATATATATATATAAATATATATATATATATATATATATATATATATATATATATATATATGTCTATGTATATATGTATACAAATAATATATGTGATATATGCAAATGTAGAGGTGGACATAGATGTGAACATATATGTCTGGGGACATCAGCACTATTGAATGTTTGTGCCGGATGATCTGTACGTGATAACCTGGGATCTATGTATATCTGCCATGGCGTGGTGGTAATGCACATTGTCTGTAGTGTGCAGGGCCATGGGTTGTAGTCGTGTAGACACCAGTTTTTTTGTTGCTGGGAAGACCATGGGACATCGAATATGGTGATAGTAAGGCACCTGTTGCCAGTTGTGTATGGATCTGAGCGACACTGAGCAGTGGTTATTAATTTGGAGGTTTGGTATGGGTCATATAACTATTCATTAGAAGACTATACTATGCAGATGAGGTTGACTGTAGTGTATCACATTTATCACCAGAGTGTGCTGCTGGTCCCTGGAGTGTATGTGTGTAGTCAGCCGGGTGCAGGTCTCGAATATAGTTGACAGCATGGGAGGGGGGTCAGGCATACTGTACATACATTGCAGTACTGTGCCTCGAGAGTGCTCCTGCCTTAGCACACCTAAGCTAGGGGTGTGTCTATACCTGCCTGGTGACATTGGGAGGGATGACAGCAGTGGTGGGGTAGTCAGGGTGTACAGGCTGCACAAACAGGTGTTGATCAGCACAATCAGCAGATGACATGGCCAGCCCGCTCATGAACCGTATGTTAATGCAAGTAAGCAGCATACACACAGGTTTCGTCCGCACTCTACACCACTGGTGTATACCTGCAGGGACATTTCATGACACAGTCCAACCAAATGACACGGGCTGCAGTAGGCAACATATACCAACATGGGCAGGAGGCTGGGGCAGTGAGGATGTGTATGCTGCTGAACAACCCTTACTGGGGTGACATACGACTTTATAGGCCGAGGGTGACTTACCAGGGGCTACATGGGCTGGGGATGTCAGAGCACTATGGGGTGGACAGAGACCTCCTACAGCAGCTTGTTGACCTGTGCCTGCCACACCTGACACATCAAACAGGCAGAGGGAAACACATCACAATGGATACCATAGTATGTGTTGGCCTAGGTGTACTAGCCACAGGTACCTCACACAGCAAAACTGGGGATATCATGGGTATCTCACAGGCATCTGCATCCAGAGTACTGCACCAGTTCACAGGCACCACGTCAACACATGCTAGTGAGCACGTACATGTCCTCAACACACGTGATTAGTAGACCAGCAATATGCATCTGTTCAACCACATGAATGACTACCCTGGGGTACTGGGTGCTATAGCCTGCACACACATACACATTGTAGCACCACCCGGTGAGTGGGGTAGGGCCTACAGTCACTGCAGGGGCATACCCTCCAACAGCTAAGTCATATGCGATGGCCAGGGCATGAGACTGAATGTGTGTGCTGTCTTCCCTGGAAGCTATGATGTGTCCGATATATGGCTTGTGACACAGCTGTAGCACACTAATGCCAATATGGACATCCCCTACAGTCTCCTAGTGGGGGATGCTGGGTAAACACTGGTGTTGTGGCTGATGACACCCATCAGCAATGCACACATACCTGAACACTCACACCATACTGAGGCGGATGCACAGGCAAGACATATACTTGTGCATGTGTTTGGGATGCTCAGTTCACAATTCTGGTATCCGGACACATCCATTGGAGCTCTGCAGTATTTACAAGCTACATGCATATAAGTTGTTACGGTATTTGCTATGCTACACAATCTTATCCTGCAGTAACAGTTGCAGCAGGAACAGCATGGGGCAGGGCCACACAGCCCAACACCACTGCCAAGGCCTGTACAGGCACAGTGTGACTTGGTGAAGGAACTACCTGAGCATGGCACAGTCAGCAAAAGCCCATGCACAGTATGATCTGGCCTTGGCAAAGAGGCAACACAAGGCATATGCACTGACACAGTAGGTGCCCACAGATTTCCTCTCTCTGACCCGCACACAGTACAATGGATGCCAAACATGACAGCACCTGTGCTCGGCCATGTATAGGAGGTGCACTGTGTGCATCCGACATAGGCAGCACTCCAGCACCGTCCTCAAGTGCAGAACACACCCAGGGTATGTCTATTGACCTAACAAGTGGCAGTTGTATTAGAATGTGTAGTTACCCATTGCTATGGTATGTATGTGAGCATACAAGTGACTGTGGTGGCCAAATGTTAGGGCAGCAGACAGTACACATCCATAGTGGCACCATGACCTCTGTAGCACATACGGGGGTCACAATGGTAGCCTGTAGTACACAGGGTGTCCTAACCCATTGCAGATTATGGGCTGACCATCATGTGTGTCCGTACAGCCCACTCACGTTCCATGCAGCTGGACAGATGTGGACCAATACAGACAAATGATATACGATGGCCTATGGATATGCCCAATGAATGACCCCAACCCCCTAAGACACACACAGATGACAGCAGGCCAGGCAGTTTGATGTAGGTTGTGTAAGCTAGGACGTCCAACACCACTGTGCTGGTAATTAAAGCTGGGAACTGACGTACCCTGGTATCCCTCCAACCAGCAATTTAGGTAGATCCACACACTGACATGGAGTACCCGGCATACCAGTACAGTAGCGGCAGATGTGTACAACTGTTGGCTGTGCCCCCCATCAAACCTACACATGTGAGAGTCATGTGCGCCATCCACGGTGCTGTGTAGGACTGTGGTTGTGGTTGGATGTCCCTCCATGCTATGCAGACATGTAGCAACTGTCAATGCCACATGACCATTAGCTACCCTGCAGACAAAGCATGACACCTGTCTCTGTAGAACGGAGGGGTCAGCAACACAGTACTAACTATCTGGACATGTGACACATGCAATACAGTTGACCATACTTGGCATGCTCACACACATGACGGTATGATGGTAATGTCGGTCGACAACATGCGTAACAGTCATACTGGGCATGCTCACACACTGACACACAGGACGGCCAGGCATGCATACACCAGTGGTCCGGACATATCTGCCAATACATTGCTATACTGTTGGAAGTCTGCGCTGTATGGTGTGTCTGTGGTCTATTGTCTGTACATATGCCATGGTCTATTGTTAATTCACATGAGCTATGTGCACAGGGTACTTCTACCATCACGTGTATAGGACGGTTCTTTGTTTGCGGACAGGCCGACGCCTTTGGATACAGACTGGGTAAGGCACATTCCAGCAGGTGGGAGCAGTTGTGCGTGGGTGTGCACAGTGTTAAGCACTGCTGACCTCTAGTCACAGCACCTTATACACATTTAGACTCCACATTTCTTTGACAGTGCACTACCGGCATACTGATAGACAAACACGATTACAGCCACTCGCTCACCGACATTTCTGCTTTCATTTGTCACTCACGCTGGGTGTGTGCAATCCCTTGTGATGTGTATTACATCGGACTACATGACTACAGTATCGGGTATGTGTAACCATTTTGAGACGGCAGGCATTCGACTGTACGGACTCGGCAGCCTGTCCAGTGACGTAATCATATTATATGCATGTTCCTCATACGATCTGCTCCCATCTGCCTGATACATGGGAACCGATACTCTGCAGTGCTGACATGTGACTTGAGTTTGTTAACGCAGCTGTCCGCTGAGTCATGCTACCACATACCTACTGCACATTGTCCACCTTTCAGATTGCACGACGGGAGACTGTAGGAGTGACACCTTTCCCACTTTGCATGGGACAGTCCCTCATCACGCATATCTCATGTGACAATACCAGAACTCTCCACCAATCGGGGACACATTTCTACAGAATCAGGAACAGGTCAAGAAAAATCAAGGACACTTTTACAAAAGTAGTGCTATTAACGTGAAACATTGACAGAATCAGAGCATATGACTTAATACACATATTCTGAGGTAACAGCTGTTTATAACTCTTACTTATTGTCATTAGTCAGTAAGTGTAATTCACCACCTTTCCTTCAACAGCCACTAATTTTAGGAGGGATTAAGAGGGACAGAGTTAAACTTTCAGTCAAACTCAGGGACAAACCTGACATTCAGGGATGGTTGAGTGGTACGGACAATACTCTAGCCATTGCAACTGTCCTGATTAGGGGACATTCTCATGTTGTACGTGTCTGTACTGGTTGCTTGTTACAGGTCTTGTATACCTGACACGTCGCTATGTCATATGTAGTAGCATAAGCAACTTTACTGCTGCTAGACTATGCTTTGATTTGTTCTGATATATATATTTCTGTACTATGCATGGCTGTAGGTATGTTCTGCCCTGGTACATCTGACATTTCTACAGAGCAGGTTCCACTTTGGCCATTCAGAATGGTGGCGGCCCTATAGACCCTATATGTAGAGCTATCACATGTGTCAAGGTAACACATAACCACAGCCAGTAGTAAATGGATGACTTCCACGGTTTGCATACATTAAGGTTATTCATGTAGCATTATAATTGATAATACTGTTTCCTATTACATGTAGCTGTTACTGATACAACAAATTGATGTCTGACACCACTACACACACTATATAGCCTCCATTCCCAAACTCACAGGCCATGTGCCATAACTGTCATTTTGCAGGACACAACTGCCCAGACGGGTGTGTCCCTCGCAGGTGTATGGGTGTTGAACCTCTTCTATTATGCTATCATCTACCTAAGGTGGTCAGCAAATTATGCACTTTTCGTCAGTAGCAGAATTCACATACCAATGGGTGTGAATGAACACTGTATCAGGGACAATGCATAACACCCTGTGGGACACATTTAGATGATTGGTTCTATTAACCAGACATATTCACAGTCACAGAGCATATGTATTCATTCACGTTTGTCGAGGTACATGCTGTTTATGACTCATACATGTTGTCATCTGTCATTACCTGTATTCCGCCACCTGTTCACCTAATATCACTGGTTCTGGAAGTGTTTAGTTGAACTTTGTTACATTCTGATACATAACTATGGACGTCCATGCTAATCGGGTACACGGCACTGATTTGGTCTCTATGTATACCCCCAATGGTTTACAGACTATCCGGTAGATGTGCTCTTCAGGTTTGGGAGGTGTAGGCATATGCTATGCCCACATAGGAATATTAATGACTTCCACTGGGCGGGCCTACTACATCTCTGCCAACCAGCACCTGCACACTTAAGCCCATTAATGCATACCCATGGTCCACCTACCTGGCACCCCTCTACAGCAGTCATGACAAATACTTACTGCGAGCGCAGCAGGGGTATGAGCACACCCCTACACATTGCCCACTCTCCCCGTCTCGGGATACATGTCGTACGTTTTGTCAACCCATGTATTATCACACTTGCACAACCTACTGTTCCATGCACACCTACATCCTGCTCATATTAGTGTCAGCAGATTCACACGTACCCTGAATTTTTGGGGTCCCGCAAGGGACACTGTTATCCATGTTTAAAGTGTAGACCTTGCAGAACTCTCCCACTGGTACTTTCCTACCGGTGTTTTGGACAGCGGCAGTGTATTGATCTGTATTTCCTGTCTGTATATCTGTCCGGCCTAGCTGGGTGATGTGGGGGGTACAACATTTATTTATTGGACCTCCCAGTCACATATGCCAGGGCTGTAAATATGTTACCCCTAATTGCTGTGAAGTAACCTATTTATGTACATGTGTAT
>NC_056747.1:1244762058-1244782058 GCF_019279795.1 Protopterus annectens | reverse complement strand
AATCACAGGACATTTGGCATTGTATCATTGTTGGTCAGGTCACGCCTACACACACATTAATTGTCCCTCACACAGTGGATCAGGGGGCATCCTGTTTACGTCAGTGCCTTCATCACCCTTATACCATGTGCCACTATGCGAATGTGTGCAATATATTTTCTTGCTTATTTGTGTCAGGACATGTGCATCACGGGCAGGTGTTTGATCCTGGGTAGTAGGTTCTGCATAACCATCTAGGGCTGGACAGTCTCATGCACCACTACTGCACATTCCAACTTGTGTCCAAATATCTACAGGACTGGACTTCGTGTCTTCAAACCCATTCTAATGTTTACACAGGTTACTTATCCCATGAGGGATATCCCAAAAATTGAACAAGACCAAAACAAGACAAATACCGACCATTCTTCTGGCATTACGAAAATGTGCTGGTGGTTTTACATGCAGGGGATACATAGTTTGCAATCCTGAAACTGCCTAGGGTGACACTACCTACTACATATGCGTAGTGGTCACTATGTGTAGATGTGGCTGCACCAAACCAGTAGGCCAAGTATGGCTGGATTTGGTAGACGTTCAGGTATGGGTGCAGGTTGTGTGCTGTGGAGGGGATACTGGGTAGTCCATTATGCATCCAGGTGTGTTGCATTTGATATGGCCAGTTCCATCAGGACCAATCTGTGGGTATGTGCCGGTGACATGTCTATTCATTTGTATCGCACATTTTAATATTCATATGTTTGTGGGATTGTGTTCTACAGTATGGCCTGTCTGGTTGTATTGCAGATGTGTATACATGTTTTTGTGTTTCTTTCTGCTTCACCCAGTGCTCCTCATACACCTCCGGTTCACCTATTCTGCATACGACTCAGTGCCGCCTTGGAGGATTATACCATTACCCATCCCCCCCACACACACACACACACATATTCCTGACACTCCATCATCACTGCTTTGGTTGATGGTCCATGACACGGTCAAGGTAACACATTGCATACCCTACATATGTCAAGTACCTGTATGGTTGTGTGGACTACCCTGCCATGTTTGACTTTCCACATGCTATACCTCCTGCACATAGGTACATGCCCATACTTAACTTTCATGACATGGTTGGTATACCCGGGTAATACCCATTCAACTGTGACACATCCTGACAAGTTCGACTTGGACCACTGATGTGTGGATTTTGGCCAACTGTTCTAATCATTGGTAGGATGACACCTTTTCCTATGTCCAGGATGGGATATATTCCGGACACATATCCAACTGTACTTGACAGCACGTACCCACAGTCAACGCTATGGATAATACTGTTCCTTTCAGCCTACATGTGTCCTTATTGTTGTAGCAATTTATATGCTCCTTCTGTTTCGTTTACATGCTTATTCTATTTCCTGTCACATTTGGTATGTGAAATACGGACATACCTATTGTATGGGACTATTACATGCGTTGTGGGATATAATTCGGTCATACGGTCGCTAGATATGTACATTTATCTTATTTTTTGTTATGGACACATCTGCCCAGCTGTGTACTCTCTCTCACAATATGGGTCAGCTGGTGACCCCGACTATTGGGCTGGACGTACCTATTGGCGGCACGCTAACATATGATGCGTTTCACTTCCACTTGGTATAACTATCTACACTGCATTGGACTATGGGCACACGGTTTTCAATGTCATTTGTTCGCGGGATAGGGACCCGTTATTCCTTACCGTGCATTTGTGTTTGCTTCTTCATTTTGTGTTCGCAGGAACTGTCTTGCATGCTTTGCATACGTTTCAGTATCAGCAGACACTGACAGATGTGATTACTATTGCTTACAAATTGTTATATGCAAGCATTTTAGGTTGCACGTCGACAGCTGATATTTCCACGCCTCCGTGCGGCACTTCGACACACCCTATGCACTCGCGCTCCTTTCCTATGACGTGGCTCTGGCGGCAGCGCGCCTTCATTAATATGCATTTGGCACTACTGCGCCATCTTCACGCCACACGGTTGGCGCAAGCCTAATGCCGGCCTTGCGCCAAGCTTCATGAATCCCAGGGATAAACATTCATAAGCCATATAGCTGAAACACTTCATGTCCTTAAGGGGTCATTTGCATATATTCCATGGGCCTCTATTACAGGAGGTTTAAGGTATCATACAGTGAAACTTTGGCTTAACTATTTTTTTTTCTTGTAGTTTTTACTAATTTATTTGTCTGTGTGACCTTTTTACTCTTTGGTTTGGATGTTAGTTGGGATATTTTGTAGACACCTTAATGGTTATGGACATCAGCTGGGTGTAAAGACACTATGTTTCTAAAGTATAGTCAAATAGTTCATTTATGCTGTGCTGATAAAGTCACAAGAAAGCCAAAATATGCATGTCCACAACTAGTGGGATTTGGTTTTATTGGCCTGAATGTATCCATAAAGACTTAAAAAGAAAAAGTAAAAACTCATGGACATTCAGATGCCATATATATCTGAAACACTTAATGTCCTTAAGAGGTCATTTGCATGTATCCCATGGGCTTCTATTACAGGAGGTTTAAGGTATCATACAGTGAGAAGTCTGGCTTAATTAGGTTTTCTTCTGTAGCTTTTTGCTAATTGGCTTTATCAACAAATTCATAACTAACTTCTTAACAAGCATTTGTTAGATATTGTGTCCTAAACAAGGTCCCAACAAATTATTCTAATTATCCCTTTCTTACCTCTTAGGTTTAGAAAACACACATCTACTTGCAATAAAAGCACACAGACTTCAGATTAACCATGGCATTAAAATGTACCTCTTTCCTTTACAGATGCTGTTTTACTATCCTTTTATGAAGCATTTAATTGTTGTGATTACAGCGGTAATTGAAGAAATAAAGTGTCAGTCTGCATTTCATTGACTTAAAATCAAATCTTTGAAATAATTTGACTGAAAAATGACTAAAAACACATCTGACTGAAAAGCAATTGACTGAAAATCCATTTAACTGATAACCCAGCTGACTGAAACTCATTTCACTGAATCGCAAATCATTGAAAATTCATAAAGTAGTGTTTTTCAGGTGGGCAAGCCCCCCCCCCCCCACACACACACACTGCACCCTTCCCACTCTTTTAATAATATGTACGAACTCCATGGCCACACAACCACTTGAGTAAAGAAAAAAACACCATACACAGTGAATCAGTGCTTGTACACCAAGGTTTTGTATGCTGAATATTTTCAGTGATTTGCAAGTCAGTGAAATGGGTTTCAGTCAGCTAGGTTTTCAGTAAATTGCTTTTCAGTCAAATTCTTTCAAACATTTGATTTTCAGTCAAGTACAGTTCAATCAAATGATATTAAACAGAGAGAGAGAGAGAGAGAGACTGACATTGTGATGAGTTTTCAGTCAATTGCTTTTCAAATTTATTCAAAAATTTGATTTTCAGTCAAGTACAGTTCAATCAAATGATAGTAAATATATATATATATATATATATATATATATATATATATATATATATACACACACACACACACACACACACATACATATTCTCTCTCTCTCTCACCCCCCCCCCCTCTCTCTCTCCTCTGCATGTGTTCGCATGGGTTTTCTCTGGTAGTCTGGTTTCCTCCCACATTCCAAAGACATGCAGTAGGTGCATCAGACACTCTAAATTGGCCACAGGTGTGATTGTGCATGTGTATGTGTGGTATGGAAGAACAACTGTGGCATGGCTAGCCTTTTGGTGGTGTGAAATTGATTGTCACTGTTGATGTGACATGCTGATCCATATGCAAAAATGCGAAAAAAAGGTTGTAGATGGATGGGTTGATATACATACAGCTCCTTTAACCACACTGGAGTTGGAGTTAAATAACAGGTTTATATATAAGGATGAAATGAAAACCAGTCAACTTTGGCTTTATACAGTTAGTCATAGAGGGCATTACACTATTTACACAGTATCTTAAATGCAAGTTTTCAGTCCTTAGATGTATCTCTACCAGTTTTGCTTCACATCAGTCCCACACAACTCTTGCAGCCAGCAGTCTGCAGGTTATTTTGTCACAACTGTAGGTGTCATCTAGACATGTATTCTAGCTTTACAGCGAAATCTTCACGTGATCTGCATTCAGGCATATTCAAACTAAGTCCCTAATGGAGCAACCAGCTTCAGGAACGACAAATCTTTAAGCAGAGCCCCTTATCTCTCCCATAATAATGGAAGCAGGACATTCGGACTCAGGACGATTTGACCCCAATGCAATTGTATACACTTTCATGTTTAAGTGTACATTTATTGTCTATGGGAATAATTAGTGGACAGTTTGACCCCAGACGATTTGACCCCGGACTATTTGACCCTAAATAAATTTTAATAATTACTTTTTCTGTATTAATTAATTAATGAAGTACACAATAATTAAACTGATAGGCTGTGATTTTAAAATATATTTTATTTTTTATAATGTTAATGTTATTTGATCCAGTAGGTGGCAGTAGATACATTTTCTATTTTGTTGGTTAGTCATTTATTGCATGATGGGATTCTTTTTTCTACTTGTCCTTGTACTTCTTTTGGATTTAATTATTTAACTATTTTTTATCTGAAGATTATTCCTGTCACATCTCTTTATATGGTACGTTTATTTGATATATGAATATTTTATGCTGTTTTTTGATGTTTGTATGAAAATTGCAACTTTCGCTTACATTTTCAAAGTCACTACATGTAAAAGTAATTAGAATATAAACTGGCCTAGAGGCTCCTGTCTACTTTTCAATATTTTGCTTTTAATGTATATTTTAATGTGACTATTTTTGTGGTTTACTTGATTGGCTATTTCCCCTTCTTGATGTTTTCATAAAATGATTACAGGGAAATTCCTTTTCGAGTTTAACGTGCTATGTGCTTTTGTAGGTAGTCTTTACTTTTCTTTAAATGGATACCAATGGACACATTTTTTTTCTTTTCGATCTAACATTTAAGTCAATGTCACTGTAATACTTACTTATATGCATTTATACTATGTATTTGCGTAGTATTTTATAAAAAAAAATTTCCCATTGGTTACTTATAAGAAACTTATTTTCCTTTCATAATGTCCATACTTTTGTTTTTTAAACCATAGTTACAAAGCTCATATTTTTTTTCCATTTCCTTTATTGAATATATATTTTTTAGGTTTTGATTTAACAAAAGTTGGAAAGGTAATATTTTGTCAGGTCAAATCGCCCGGGGTCAAAATCTCCGGGATGAATCATCCGGGGTCAAAATATCTCATACCCATAATAATCCTCCCACTACTGATGTTTATACAAAACTAATGGGAATTCTGTCTAATACAGTCAGTTATATCACTGATTATTGTGAGAATTTTAAAACAAGTCACACACATATTTAAAGACATATTCCATAGATTTCATAGACAAAATGTCACAGTACGTGGAGCAGTGTTTTACTGTGCTTATCCCATATGCACTGTAACATAGTGGGTGCACCTGGAAAACATACAGATGAAGATATCTTTAAGAGGAGGCAGGTCTGTGATGGAAGGTATAGGTGTTTTCCCCAAGCAGGTAGGAAGGGCTACATGGAAACCCAGCTGGACCTGACTGTCGACAAAATATAGTGATGTCAAAAAATGGCAGATTCCAGAAGGAAAAAGAGGAGTTTCCTGGGATTGAAAAGAAACAAAGTTAACTGGACGGTATGTCTACAAGCCATACTGGAGGAACTATTACCTTTTGTTTGAAAAGTTCTCATGTAAAGAAAGTGAATTGCTTGTGCGACACTTTCAGCTGAACGCTGGAGGGACTTGCGTGGCCTTTCCTATCTGTCAGTAAGTGCTGAACTATTTGTTTAACCAAAAAAATTGAACAGTGTCAGGAAGCAGTAACTTGAACTATGAAAGTGTCTGCACTGAAAGCTTAGAATGTTTACTTCCTAGAAGAACTGATTACATGAACCATTAATCTTACTTAAGTTATCCACCAAGCTAAAGAAATACATCTTTATTTTTGTCCCTGTAAATAAACTTGAAGCTTGAAATCTGCAGAGATGGGCTTTTTCGTTTTCTCCCCCACATACTGAACAATGTTTTATATATAGATATATATATATATATATATATATATATATATATATATATATATATATATATATATATATATATATATATATATATATATATATATATATATATATATATATATATATATATATATATATATATATGGGTCTACTTCGTAACAACAAAAGACCAGAAGAACGAAACGCAGAACACCGAGACGAAAACAACGAAACCCCAGAACACTGAAAAACACGTAAGTTTACAAAACACATACAGACAAAAGCACACACACAACTGCCCCACACTACTAAACAAAACACCCTACACTAATGATAGGCAGGGGGCAAGCCCCCCTGCACCCCCCACACACACACCCACTTTAATATTCTAACTCCAAGATCGCACAAACAGACACACAAGGCAAACATACACGCACACAGTACAGTCCCTCACACACACACACACACCACAGTTACAACACACACTTACACACAGCATTTCCCCTCACAAATACACTCACACACCCACACTACCTACAGCAGAACACGAAAAGCGCTAATTCAAACTCCCGTAACATCGGGATTTTGAATTTCGTGCTTTTCGGTGTTCTGCGGTTAAGTTGTTTTCGTCTCAGCGTTCCGGATTTCGATCTTCTGGTCTTTCGTCCAACTCAAGTAGACCTAGATATATATATATATATATATACATATACACACACACACACACACACACACACACACACACACACACACACACACACACACACACACACACACACACGCACACACACACACACACTCATGTATATCAATGTTTTATTACACATAGCCCCTTAAGTTGGATTTGAGAATCCCTGTTTACAAAAACTACTACATGTCAGTATCACATGATACTATTCCAGAAACTTGTCATTTAACTACTAATTCACTGCAGTGAACATGAGGAAATACATAGCCAGATAAGAAAGAGTGTGCCAAATATGGCAGTAGATCATGTATATAGAAATACAGCTAATGCAAAAAAAGAGGTCCACTGTGAATTATTGGGTCTTGTGTAATCAAATTTTTTAATCCAAAATATCTAAAACCTTATTTTTCTTTATCTTTTCTTGATCAGTTTAGTGATCTATTTTCAGGGGAATCCTAAGGTGGTATGTCTAATACTGGGGAAAATTTGAACAGGTCATCAGGGAACTTCCCTTCTTTTTTCAATGGGTGTTATGGGGTCTTTTATATCCACTTGAGCTACCACCAACTCAAGGAAAAGAGACCTCAGTTATCCTAAAAACAACATATTCGAGAGTGCAATACTCCCCTGATATTGCACTGTGGTGTAAGCAATCCAGTCCCCTGGAGTGGGAAAAGAACCTACAGCCTTCTAGTCTTCCAGCACCAAAAGCAAGGGTGATACCTGCTGTGCCACTGACACTAATCACCAGTTAAAAGAGCAACACTCCAAAAGGTTACAAAACTCACAAAAAAATCTTTTTACTAACTGAGATTGCACCAACTTGGAGAAGAGGGAGAAAGTTAAGAAACCATAGCGCGCATCCTCTTAATCTGCCTATCATGGCAGGATGCTTGTGATCTTTTAAGCTTGATTTTCTAAGTGTTGATCAACTATCTGATGATAAACAATATGGCAATCTGCAAAAAATTGCCAGCTATAGGAATGTGTGCATCCCACTGCAAATGAACTGAGAGGTACCAAACTTTGAAATTCTACCTAAAAGAGAAAAATATTGTCAATCATGAAGCTAATTTAAAAGTCCCTTAGGTAGCAATTCATCATCTGATATGAATCCATCTCTGTCACATGATTCAAGTGACAGTCCGCTATATATAATGTACTACTGCAAAGAAAACGTTTTACAGACTAGCAAACTAAACAGAAGAAGCAGTGTTTTTTAGACATGACAAACTTTACCTTTGCAGCAGTCACTAGTTAGCTTTCTCCAGTTTTTGTTTTGTATGGGATTTTATTATTTCCACTCACTTGCTTCAAATAATGATATTCTGACACTCAAGA
Source organism: Protopterus annectens (assembly GCF_019279795.1). Lineage (NCBI taxonomy): Eukaryota > Metazoa > Chordata > Ceratodontiformes > Protopteridae > Protopterus > Protopterus annectens. Next base: position 1,244,773,968 of record NC_056747.1, on the reverse strand, counting down.
CACTTTAAAGATGAACATACAGTGTATATTATTTTCTTATGCTTTGTGTTAATTATTGTATATTTACTGTTGCAGGAAATGCATGCCAGAAAACAGCAACAAGCATGTACAGTTGCATACATCGCCCTTATCCCTTCCCTGTTCTGTAATTGGCACCAGACCATCATCAGCTGGCTCCTAGGTGGGTATAAAAGGGTTGCACATAGTAATTATTTAGACAGACAATCTCTTTAGCTGGTTTGTTGACATTTAGAATTGCAATATGGTACAATGAAACCTACATCATTCCAGTCAAAGTCGTTTGCTAAAAATAAACACAGTGTGCATTTTTTGGCAGAAGCCTCCAATAAAAGTTAACCTGTATTACTAAGCAGTAGGTTCCAAATACAACGGAGCACCACATCCACTATCAACGAATGCTATGGAAACTAATAAAGAAGATGGAAATGGAAAGTAAACCTCGTGCTTAGAAACAACGACTAGACACAGGTACATCTCTAGTACTGCACACTAACAAAAGCAGTACTGGCTGTCTTCTCATCATAGCAGGTGGCTACAGAGGAGGAATATCTTATTTTCAATAACAGATCAACAAATATTAAATGATATATATTTAAGGAACTGTTGGAAAGCTTAGTTCAGCTTGTTTGTTTCCCAGTAACATTCTACTATATCTACACTCCCCTCCCAATGACTTATCACATATATCACAGTTTCTGCATGCTAATGTGATGTCACTGTAGTCATACAGCCTTTATAAGTTACTCTGCCAAAACTCAGATGAGGTAGGCACAGTAAAACATTGCTTTATCTATATCAATATCTAAACCTGTATCTATAACTATCTAGTTAGCTATCTGCTTATTTCAGCTAATATGAGAGAACAAAATCATTGATCATCACATAGTCAAACACAAAACATCAACTGTGTAAAAATCAACTGCTGATAGCAAATAGACATTCACAGACTCAGAAAAAAAAACAGCCTTTGCACTTGTGGTCATAGCAGAAACACATGCACAAAACCTAAAGAACATATTTACATGGGGGCTTCACCCTCCCAACACCCTGCAATATGGGGGCATCTCAGTGGTGTACAACCACCACAAAAGGGTACTCATCATAGATCAGCAAAAGTCATTCCTGCATGCAGCTTAACAAGTCAAGTAGATAATCAAATGTGACACTATTTCTTGGTCGAGTACGTACGCATATATATACTAAATAAATGCAGTCCTAATGATCTAGGCAGGGGTAAATAACATTTAACGCAATATACAGTTAAGCACTTTTGTCCACCAGCACTCAGGACTTCATCACACAAGTAACAATGCAAAGTATCTACCTTTTTAATTATCACAGAATAACAAATTAGATAATTAAACAGAATACAAACTATTTATTTGATTTTACTTGCTTCATATAAATAACTTCATTTTATCCAGTGCACCTAGTGGAATTTAATTTCAATTGTCCCGGTTCCCTTCAATGAAACATCACACCGAATGACATTTGACGACCTTTATTAAACTTCCATAAACAACTTTATTATCAAATATTTATTAATTACAACTGAAACATTGTATAGCTGACTGAATTCCAGCATCAACATCCATATAATGTTAATCAGCACAGTTTGACTTTGCTCATCCTAAACCAGTCAGCAGCGTCCATACCTCCAACTCACTTATTTATGAAGCAGCATCCCAACACTCACTTCATTTACCATTTATTGTATTACACATCCAACCAAACAAGCAGCATCCTTACCTCTGCTTGCTTATTTTACTTATGAAGCTGCATCCCATCACTCACTTCATTAACCATTTATTGAATTAACATCCAACCAAATAAACAGCATCCTTACCTTCGCTTGATTATTTATATACCCAACTCCAATTACTCACTTTCCTTTCCCAGCTCATTGAAATGAACATCCAAAACCAGAGGGGGGAATAGAAGAGGGCATACCTGTCCCTCTTCTCCACCCTACCAATCTGATAAAATAACCACAATACCCACTATTCCACCAAAAAGGGGGAGGGAGGGTGGGAGCAAGTTCACACCAAAATATGGCTCCTTACCCAGTTACACTTGCATAAGCCCCTTAAGCTCCTCCCTACCCTTACCTCATTTCCTCCCAGTCATCCCTTTTTCCCATTTAACCCTTTCCTCCCCTACCCTCTTAACTCCTATTAATATATATATATATATATATATATATATATAGGTTCATAGGTTCATAGGTTCATACTAGGCTATCTGCCCAAGGGCATTTATAAGCCTAGCCCATAGTTATGTGGCTTTCGCCACCCCTTTAGTTTGAATAAAAACTATGCCTATCATTTTTCTGTGCCTCTGTCAAGCAGTGACACTGAAGTAATCCCTGGGGTATATCTGCGATCTCCCATCCATTGGTCAAGATTCCTCTTGAACAAGGCCAGCGAGGTGCTCTGCCTCACATGTACCGGGATTTTGTTCCACAGCATAGGGAGTCTCTGGGTGATGAATCTGTCCCTCCAGCACGTTCTATTTATAACCGTGTCAAGGTTTAAGTCTCCGCCCTTGTGGTTCTGAGGGATCTAGATTTTTTGAGGTGAAGCATATTCATCAAATCTGGGTTTGACATGGCCTTATATGTCAGGCACAGGTCACCTCTGAGCAAGCGGTATGAGACTAAATAGAGCTGGAGTTCTTTCAGTCGGGCAGCATAAGACATATTTTGAGACCCTTTATCCTTTTGGTGAGGAACTTTTGGGGCCTTTCAAGCTGCATCAGGTGTTTGGTCAGATACATTCGAACGGGCATTGTACTCAATCATAGGTCTAATGAGTGATGAGTACAGGGGACGATGACCTCCCTTGATCTAGATGTGAATCCCTTCATGATCAGGTGGGCGATATAGAAGGTTTTCCTAACTACTTTAGCAACATGAGTGTCAAGCGAAGGCTACTGTCAACTTGGGTCCCCAGATCCCTGATGACTTTTTCTGTGCTCAGTGGATTGCCACCTATATGGTAGCTAGGGGTAACCTTGTTTTTCCCGAAGGGTATGACTATGCATTTTTTGGCGTTTAACTTCAGGCCATGGCTCTGGCACCAGTTATCCGTTTCTGTGAGGCCCTTCTGGAGGATATCTGTGTCAGATGTGTTTTCGACTATGGCCCAGTTTGCAGTCATCTGCAAACTTTGTCAGCCATAACCCTCCTGTGTTTGCTTGTACTTCAGAAAAGTAGATGCCGAACAAGAGTGGACCCAGGACTGAGCCCTGTGGGACACCACTTGTGACAGGCTTTGAGTCTGACATGGCTCCAGCAACTCTGACCCTGTGGGTTCTGTCGCTTAGCCAGTTTGCAACCCATCTTGTGATGTATGGGTTTACATTCAAGCTGATGAGTTTTTCGATGATACCTGAGTGGGGTATTGTGTCGAAGGCCTTTGCCAGGTCGAGGTAGGCTGTATGGACTGCCTTTCCTCATCAATGGCCTTGGTGACTGTCTCGAAAAAGTCAACCAAGTTTAAGAGGCAGGATCTGCCTTTGACAAAGCCAAACTGGGTTGGATCCAAAGTCTGCAAGTTCCCTATGTCTTTATTTATGAGTTCCATTATGATCCTCTCCATGGCTTTGCAGATAAGGCTTGTCAAGCTAATGGGCGGTAATTTCCAGGGTCTGTGGAGGCACCGCCCTTATGAAGTGGGACCACAGTCACCGTCGCCACTCCTTGGGTACGTATCCTGAGGTGAGGCTAAGATTAAACAGCTGTCCTAACTGTGGGTTTAATTCCTCGTTGAGTTCATGAAGCACACAGCCGGGGACACCATCCGTCCCATGGATGCTGTGTTTTTGCCTTAGTGAGGGCAGTTCTCACCTGGGCGTTGGAGATGTTTGGGGGCTACAATCCTCTGGAATAGATATCTCTCCTTTTGGGGAGGGGAGAAGTTTGCACTGAACCTGTCAGCCAGTATGTTAGCAATGTGTGTAGGTTCAGTAATTTTCACATCATTTTGAACTAATTCTGAGCATATCTGGGAGTTTCCTCCTAGGTTTCTAACATAGCTAAAGAAGGCCTTATGATTGTCTTTAGAGTCCTTGGCGATTTTTCTCTCAAAATTTGCCTTGGATGATTTTATGAGAGCTCTTAGTTTTTACTTATAATGATCAAAGGTGTCTTACCTTTCAAGGATTTTGCTCTATCTTGTAGTAGCTTCCTCCTTTTGTTGTAGAGCTTGTTTATGGCTGGGGTCCACCAGACTGGACGCTTGCCTTTGGTACAGAGAGTCTTAGTTTTGTTTGGGATTGCCTGATCCATGCAGTCCTGTAGGTGCTGGTAGAAGGCATTTGTAAGTGATTCAGTGGTTTGAGTAATGTTTACCACTGGCTCAGGGGCCTTAAAGGAGACCACACTAGTTTTAGAAGTGTGAAATCGGCTTTTGAGAAGTTTTTCACTGTGGTCTTTTTGTTTCAGGTGGGCGGGATGAGGACCTCCAGTGAGATTAGTTTATGATCTGATCTCACCAGTGAGGGGTATACTTCGGTGTTGAACATTTTGATCCCATGTTCATGATGATGAGATCAAGTATGTTTTCACCTCTTGTGGGGATGGTGACTAGTTGTTCCATGGCATTTGAGTTTATGAACTCCAGGAATCTTTGGGTTAGAGTGTTCGGGCTTGAGTAGTGTTCCCAGTCTATATTAGGGTAGTTGAAGTCACCTAGTATGATGGTGTTTGGAGATACATTTATCCCTCCAATGTTTTCAGGAAGGCCATGTGAGGTTCCTGAGTTTGAGAGGGTGGCCTGTAACATGCTACAAATTGCAGAGCAGTCTTGCCTATGGTTAATTGCACCTGGATGGTCTCCGATGCTTGTGCGTTGCCACCAACCTTGAGGTGTGGGTGTCCTTTATGAATATGGACACCCCTCCTTTCTTGGTGTTGTCCGGATTTTGGGGCCGGAACGCATGATATGAGGTGAAACCTGTTAGTGCTGGGGTGCTCTCAGGAGCCTTGAACCAGGTTTCTGTCACAGCACAGACATCGATGTTCTCCATATTGAGAAGGGCCTCGAGTGCGTGCATCTTGAGATTGAGACTTCTGGCATTGAGCAGCATTACCCTTAGTTTTTTCCTTTTGGTGTTCTAGGGTGGTAGGTTTAGAATTTGAGCCTTGCCTAAAAAGGCACTATGGGGTGGCAAGAGCCTTTGCCAATATCCGGAAGCCCAGGGGTGACAGGTGCAAGCCGTCCCTTGCGAAGCAGCGTGGCTTGTCCAGCATGTCATCCCAGGCAGACAGACATTGGATCCCCTTTGAATGACACCAGAATTAAAGCCAATTATTAAAGCTGATCATCTTATCACTGTATTGTGGCATCATTCTAGGTGAAGGTAGGATACTGCTCAAAGTCAGGGTCATACCTGTCTGGGCTACATAATCAGAGAGCTCCTCGATGTCCCTTTTCATGTAGTCCAAGGAGGTACGTCTCAGGTCGTTGACACCAGCGTGGACAATGACTGAGTCGTACTTGTACCTGCTGTTGAGAGACCTGAGTGCTTGCGTTATGTGGCGGATTCTAGCGCCCGACAGGCAGCTTACTGTGACCTTCGCCTTACTCAGTCTGGTGAGCGGGACGTCAGTGTGTCTGACTATGGAATCACCAATGACAAGTGTGTCTGGCATTTTGTTTGGCCTTAAGGGCTGTGACTGTTTGACACTCTGACTGTGTGGTCTATGTGTTGCATGTGTTGGGTCGTGAGGTGGTAGTTGTTTGGGTGTCTGCTTTGGTGGCCTCTGCTGTTTTGGTAAATTTTTGATCAGAGCCTCCGAGTATGTCTTTGTGTGAGTATGTGTATGATTTGAAGTTGTGATGGTACCATGTGTGACTGGGTATGTATTGTGTGTGGTTACCTTCTCCTCCTGTCTGGTCTTGCCAGTCCTATGTTGAGAGAGCTCAGCCTCCAGTTTGGCTGTATAGTTGCATCTCTCGCATGTATTTGTGTTTTGTGGGAGAAGGAGAGGATTGTCTGTGTACATGAGGCAATTGTAACATTGCCTCAATATTCCCAGGTTCACCAGTTGAGCTGGAGAGGACACTAGCAACTGATCCCTCGACATACTAGAAGTAGTAAATAAAGAACTTTCAAAGGACTCCGGGGGAAGTGGGTTTTAGGCTGGTGGGGTACTATCTATAATAAGAGTGCTTTATCAAGGTGCAAGTACTGTAGGAGTAAGTGCTAGGCTTTACAGATAGAGAATAGTCTACTTGGGAATCAAGTAGAGATGAACTTTTCAGTTATAGGATATGCTGGTAAGATCAGCAGTACAGGGGCTGAAGGGAGCTAGGAATTGGCCCAAAACGACCAATGGACTACTAGTTTCTGGCTGAAACTTCACCAAATCGGACAAAAAGGCCGCTCAGTGCTTCCCACTCCCACTGGTAAGCAAAAAAACTTCCCTCCTTCCTAATAAGGCAATGGATCAGTAACAGGAACTAAAAACAAAGCCCAGGGATCAGCAACTCTGAAACTGGACTACTCTAGTTCAGTAAGACGGGAAAACAAGAGATTTTTTTGTTTTATTACAGAGATAAGGAAAAAAACAGACAGTAAATGCTATAAATGCTGTAAATCGGCTAGCGCACTTTAGTGTGTAGCCTACAGAATATATATATATATATACCCAGTCTGAAGATGTCCCCGGACAAATTGATTTGTTACCAAACCTCATTTGTAAATAATCCTCCTTTCTGTAATTCTAATTGCCCACCTCCAACACTAGATGTCACTCTTTTCAGTACAAACTAACAACCTAACTAAACTAATGTCTTTCGGCTTTTCCCGATTACGGGTTGCCACAGCAGAACTCCGGTCCACTAATGATTGTCAGTGTATTTTTACAGTGCCAAGGTGCCAGCCTGATGCCCAACCTTCAAAGAAGGCATACCCATTCATGCACGCACCTACCTGCATGTCTTTAAATGGCACTCGACCGCAGGGAGGACATGCAACAACCTAACTACCTAAATAAATAAATAAATATTCAAATGCATTGTGTCTAACAGAGGGCATGAATAAAGCATTGCAGTCATCTTTTCTCTTAATTGAACATAAATAGTCTGATACTAACTGCTGTAACTTTCAAACTGTTTTTCCATTATAGAATATAAAACAAGTTGTACAGATACCTACATAAATAACGCCATCAGTATTGCTGTTACGTTTTTCCACACCCATTATTCAGATCTATAAACCAAGAGTTATTGGCCATGAATCTACAACTTTTGCACCCACAGAAATTAAAAGTACCCTTTGATTTGTTAGTGAGAAAACCTTTCCTTACCATCTCACTCCTGTTCTTTTTGCAACATACATTGTAAGTTTTCATTCCTATTGTGGTAAAATAATGGAACCAACAGGGAGAAGCAGACAGTTCTGTCATTCTGCAAGTGGGGAAACTAACTCACAAGGTATCAATGCTTACAGGCAGTAACACAGGAACAGAAGTAATATAGTTTGATATTTTTTGACCAAACACTGCCCACCATAACTGCCAGTGTAGTACAGCAACACATGAGAGGCTTTAGTTTAGTGCAGTTGGTTTCCTATTACGAGAGCAAAGGTCCGTTTAAGCGAATCTGTAAACGTCGACATGTATTATGCGAACCGGCATTACAGCGAACGTCCAAAACCACGAATTTGGAAATGTCAAATTACCATGGTTGGCCCGTCTGTGGTATAGCTCCATAAGGTAAGTGTGCGATAGTTACGGACCTTAGGGTTAGGGTGCAGGTTAAGCTATGTGCATAGATAGTTAATATATGTAAGATTTAGTGTAGGGTTAGGAGTAGGGTTTTGGTAAAAGTATGTATGTGGATTATTCATTTTGTTTGTTTATATTTTTGTAGGGGAAGTGTGCGGTAGTTACGGACCTTAGGGTTAGGGAGGGGTTAAGGATAGTGCATAGATAGTTGTGTATGTGGGGTTTACTGTAGGGTTATAAGTAGGGTTTTGGTGCTTTACTTTAGGATTAGAAGTAGGGTTTGGTTAGTGTATATATGTGGTTTATTTATTTTGTTTGGGTAGGTAGTATGTAGCGGGTGGTGAGGTTGGCCGACTATGACAGTTTGAGATTTAAAATTTCGCAGTTTAGTGCATTTGGTATTCTCGTGGTTTGCGCAATTCATGCCGGTGTTTTGGTATTCGCTCAAAAGGAGTTTTGCTCTGGTAATATAGACCCAGTGCAGTTATACAGTGATGAAAGTAAACGTTTACTGTAGGAGAGCAAACTTTTCACTCAACATAGTTAGATAAGTAAATCACAGCTTAATTCAGTCAGTTAAACTTTGGCACACAGCAAACAGTTAATTAAATTCAATATTTCAGTTTATCAGCTTCTTTTCATGCCATCCCAAGTGTTGCAGAAACTTCAGTACATTCACAGACTACAGTTCCACTCTATTCTGCAAGTCTCTACAGGAGATTTCCATGGATTCTATCCATAACAAGGTGATCTAGAGCTCCTACAGCAAGTATCAGTTCCTCTTCAAAAAATAAAAAGCAAGTGCCCTGCCTCTCTGACTTTGGCCCTCCCTTTTTATAAGATGAGAGCATGATGTGTGTGTGTGTGTGTGTGTGTGTGTGTGTGTGTGTGTGTGTGTGTGTGTGTGTGTGTGTGTGTGTGTGTGTGTGTGTGTGTGTGTGTGTGTGTGTGTGTGTGTGTGTGTGTGTGTGTGTGTGTGTGTGTGTGTGTGTGTTTCAGTGATCTTCCTGTATGTCCTGACATTTCAGCCCCACAAATCTCACATCAGTCACTGAGAACTATACCACAACATACATGTGCACATACACACACACACACACACACACACACACACACACACACATATATATATATATATATATATATATATATATATAAAATAAATATGTGTGTATGTATATATATATATATATATATATATCTATGGGTCTACATATATATATATATATATATATATATATATATATATATATATATATATATATATACATATATATATAAAAAAAAAATATATATATATATATTATACACAGACAGAAAAACACCAGAAGAGAATTAATTATTAATGAAAATAACTTCTGCTACTAAAAAAAATAATAATAATAAAAAAATAAAATGAATGAACAAACCCCACCCTTGAATGATTAGTTTTTGTTCCTTTATTGTATCGGAACTTCATCAGATTAAAGAACAGGGCAATGCATTCAAAATATAACTGTACAGTAATGCAACATGAATAATAAGAAGGTGTCAACCACCAATAAATGTCACTGTTCAGTAAAACAAGTATGCAGAACTCCACTTATTAACATAAGCCAATAAAAATCACACTGGACAGAATATATTAAGTATTAAGTGCTGGAACAAACTGTATACAGTCCTGGCAATGAAAGTTATGAGAATGTATTAGAATGTATTAAAAAAAACTGTCACTGAAGCCATTTAAGAGCAGATTTCAAATTCAAAAATATAACTGTACAATAATGCAACATGAGTAATAAGAAGGTGTCAACCACCAATAAATGTCGCTGTTTAGTAAAACAAAACTTAGTACTGCAGAACTCCACTTATTAACACAAGCCAATAAAATTACACTTGACAGACTATATTAACTATTAAGTGCTGGAACAACCTGTATACAGTCCTGTCAATGAAAGTTATGAGAATGTATTAGAATGTATTTAAAAAAATTGTCATTGAAGCCATTTAAGAGCACATTTCAAATTCAGAGTGTCATTCAGACCTGGAAAAAATTAATCTCTCAGGCGTAACTGCCACTTCAGTTCTCTCACCTGCAATAACCCATCAGAGTCTCCGAAAAAAATCATCAACTTGCTCCAAAAGAAAAAATAAAAATTTGTCAAAATTATGGCAATTGACACTATGCTTCCCCAAGGCATTAGTCATGCCCTTGTTTCGTTTCTTATTTCACTGTTGTGTTCTTTAATTCTGTCACGGAGTTTCCTAATCATCTTCCTTATGTAAAAACAGTAACATGATGTCAAATGCCACAGTACACAACTAATAAAGTATTACAGTCATAATAATGTGTCATAATAACCCTACTGTAAAACTGCAATGAGAGAAAGTGTAAGAGTTGCCAGTGAAAATGTAATTGCAGCAAATGCATTTACCACATCTAAACATGCATTTAGGTTTCTCTGTCTCATTAGTGAGAGACAATAAAAATGTACTATCGTTATTTTCAAAATAAGATTTTAAAGTTTTGGTACATTTAAAGGAAAAACAAGGATCAGTACCCAAAATGTTGCAAGCGTTAAGATCACTTTGGATAATTTTCCAATTTTCAATTAATATGTTTCTTAAGACAGAAGCATCTCTGCAAATAGGAAGGGAAAAACTAAGAGCACGGTCAGTGGCAGCACAGTTTCTGCAGTTAGAAGGGACAAAGCCACACTTAAGAATAGGTGCAAACTTAGTGTACTTTGCTGCTTTAACTTCACTTCTAATAGAGCTGATTAAGTGAGCTGGGTAATTCTTTTGTAGGAACAATTCAGTCATAAAATCATATTCCTTTTCAAAAGTGGTGTCTTCACTAGACAGTCTTGAAATTCTAATAAATTGCCCTTTTACAACATTGTGTTTCATAAAAAAAGTATGCTGACTTTTAAAATCAAGATAATTATTCCTAAAAGTCTGTTTTCTGTGTATAGTGGAAGAAAGTACTCCTGTCTCCCTGTTAATTGAAATGTAGGTGTCAAGAAAAGATACAGAAAATCTTTTGCTAGCTACAACCTGAGCAGCCAAGTGCTCCGGATTGTGCGGAATGCTCCGCATTTGTGATCAATTAAGCCCACTGTTCCGCTGTTCCGCAATGAGCAGCCATTGCTCCATTTTGTGTTTTGACCGGCTTGTACATCGCATATATAACATAAAACCAAGGCAGTAATTTATTGTATAAATGGATAAGAACTTTCATGCCTGAATTATAGCTTGTAATGTCTGTAAATATATAAATAATACACAGTTTTTTACACACACTGTAACTAAGACGGAACTTAAGATGGACTGCTTTCCTAACTGTTCTAGTTGCAATCTCATCTACCTTGCTATTTGCAAGACATGTACATGTTCTTATGCGGGTAAGACGAGTCACTCACTATGTGAGCTGGTCTGTGAAAACATATGCTATCAGAAGAGCAGACAAAAAGAATACACTTGCTAAATATGTTAATAGGTGTGGTCTCACACATTCCTTTGCTTTTTTGATTCTACAGTAATTAAATGAAGATTTTAGAATCTTAGATCTGAAGAAGCACCTGATCCAGCATCCACATCCAAGTGAGGAAGGAGTCAATCCCAAGTTAATAAAATGAGTCATCTGGTCCTAAGACAAGGAAAGCTGAAGGTCATCTGCAAAGCATTAATACTGAATTACTGGTGATACTTGCAGCGGGAAACAACTCCCTGTAAGTAAATTCAGCAAGTGCAACTCATGCAGTTCGCAGTAACTGATCCTCTTTATTTCTAGGGGCACCTGTGTTGATCTTTCCCTTCCTACAGCACTCTCTCTTACAGAAATGTATTTATTCATTCTCTTATTACCTGCTTAAAACAATTTGATGCAGAGAAAATGCACTTCATGTGAAAGTGTCTATGTGAAAAAAGTAAATAGAGCGTATGGTTTATTGGATCTGCTAGTAGCATACAGATGCAGCAGCGCACATTTCAATCAAAGCCAATTTCTCAGGAGATCTTATAGCTAGCTGTCTGTAAACCTGTAGGAAGGGGAGGAAGTATTTTACAGGTATTTTTGTGATAAATGGTAAGGCAGTATACCTCTGATCTTGTCAGCATAAGAAATCTGGAGAAAACCAGAAACAACAGGGAGACAAAGGCCAAAAATAGAGACAGAT
>NC_056747.1:1244737058-1244757058 GCF_019279795.1 Protopterus annectens | reverse complement strand
GTAATGTTTGAAAAAGTTTGGATAGATTATAAGTGATGTGCAATGTTTGCAATTGTGAGTGTATCAGTGCGGTTTATGATATGAAAGGCTTGCAACTAGGATTGTGTCGGTGTGGTTTGTTTTGTTTTATATAAATGTATGCTTGCCTACGTAGTAAGTGATGGTTTAATAAAGATGTTTCTTGTTTAAAAAAAGACAATAATTTAATAATTTATGTAATGTTGTTCAGGTTATATGATATATAGCAATATATGTGAAGTATATAGGCCAAGTATTAATGTACTTGCATTGTCCATCATGTAACCTTCAAGATGAAATCTTTCAATAAAGTACAGGTGTCCTCCAGAACTCTATCCTGGGTCCTCTCCTATTTAATATATTTATTAAGGACCACCACACTTCCACTCACCATGCTAGTTTAGTTCAGTATGCAGAAATTCAACATTAATATGTGTGGTCTCAACAATAGGTAAGCTCCAAGACATTACCCAAAATATTTCTCCTCTGTAGAAACCTGGCTCAAAGAATCAAACCTCCTACTCAACCCCAAGAAAACTAAGTTAATGCCTTTTACCTCAAAAAGTTTCCAAAATCAAAAGCAATCTTTTACCATAAAGTCAGCAAATAATACTGTCATTGAAACTGAAACTCATAGTAAACTTCTAGGCATTATAATAGATGACAGTCTCAAGTATGACCATCATATACTGCATACCATTAAATCTACACACCAGAAACTAGGGTCCCTTTATAGGATCAATGGATTCATTACAGATACTGCAAGAAAAACTCTAGTTACCACCTTCTTATTGCCAACTCTCTTATACGCCGCTCCTATCCTAACAAACTTAATACTCAAAGAAAGAACCTTGTCTCCTACTAAAATAAAATAGCTAAATTTGCCACCAATCTCCCTCATATGAACCACCATTGTCATAGCTTAAAGCAATTAAACTGGCTTGAATTACACAACTACCTAACATATTCATAACTAACTACAGCACACAAACTCATACATCATCCAGAAAAATGCTGCCATGCATTACAAAACTTATTATTGCCCTACTGTCCGGTAAGGGACCGTCACTCTAGTAACAAATTCATGTTACTTACAAATAAATAAAATAATGTTGCAGGAGATTCACTCTACCCCCAATATGTTGCTAAACTCTGGAATAGTATCCCCACACAAATAAAACTGTTCGCATACTCAGTAGTTTTAAACCACTGCTTAAACAACATCTTAACCAGTCCTGGTCCTACACATGCTCATCACAAGGTTAAGACTTTATGTTCACAGTACAATACTCTCCAAATACGCTCTTTAAACAGAACACTCTCATCCTCTCACTAAAATGACAAAATAATTTGATACGTAACTATGACCTGTATAAACCATTAAGTTGCACGTGGGCTTTCTCTTTAGTAACTTCCACCTCTGTAAAATATTAGAATGTATAAACGTAACTACTGTTTGTGCATGAATGTAAATAGAAATGTAGCTACTCTGTGTTTAACTGAAACTTAGTATAATGCAATGTATGCAAATGGAACTTTTCTCCCCAGGCCCCCACTGAAAATGGATATTATTCAGACTTTCCCAGTAAAAATGAAAACTGGTAAAACACACACAAGCACCTACCCGCAGAGACTCCGACAAAGACTCCAAGATAAACCTGCTGGAAAGTATCGCAATCTAAATAATAGCAAAGAGAACATAGCTTTTAAGCTCTTTCATTTTTAATAATGTAAAAGTTCCTCAGAAACATAGAAACAATGTAAAACCATTAGATACTCTGTTTAAATACATTTTATTTACTCACCACGATAGCCATGCCCCCAAAGACCAGTTTTATTTAAAGTGACACGAAAAATCCATTCATAAAATATTTAATTCATAAAAAACAAATGCTATTAGTGGTTAGCATAACCTCTAAAATATACTCTCATTACAATAAATTGTAAAATAAAGTGCAAAAATTATAAAATACAATATAGACAGATTATCGATGCAATGCCTTCAGTTTTAGAATACAGCCTGATTTAGAATTCAGCCTGAGTCACACACTGGCATTTAGAAACAACTACCAGTATAGCTCTTCGTGTTCTAATAGTCGTGGGCATGGGCCTCCACTTTAACTCACTTTAACGTTTTGATCATTGTAAATTTGAAACCGTGTCCTGGACAACCACGTATATGCTTAGCTAAAGCATTTGTCTCCCTTTTCTTCCTGATGTAATTTATATGCTTGCAAACCCTGTCTTTTAGTTTGTGCTCCATTTTGCCTGCATAATATCCAGGACACTGCTGACAGAGGGCAGAGAACACTACCCCACTTGTATGACAATCATACAAACCCTTCATTTTAAAGTTAATATCTTTTAGTCTAAAAATGTCTCCCACTAGAATAAATTGACAAAAAAGAACAGCGCTCACACTTTCCCATTCTTAAATTCTTACGTGGCATTTCCACTTTGTACTTGGTCCTGCAGTCTGCTAGAATGACCCACAGCAGGGTTTCCCAAGGTTTGGCTCAGCTTCTTTGACGTTTATTTGATCTCTGGTTGTTCTCTGCTTTTATATTTGAACGAGACCTGGTTTCTTGCTTGGTTCATCTTGGCAGTCATGGAGCAAATGAACCAGAACATTTGGATTTCACAGGATTTGTTTGACATAACTACTGGGAACCTTAACAGGCTGATTGAACAGCTTAGACAACAGGTTGTTTCGCAAGCTTCAAGTAACTTTGACATTCAGGGATTAAAGTTGATTTAGCTTTTCAAAACAATGAGAGAAATTCATCCCAAGAGTCCAGAAGTGTTACAGCTGGACAGCGTGAACTGGCCTTGATTCACTACATGATGGAAGTGATGAGTCATTGGAGTCGAGATGCATTGAGGGACTTGGCTAACCGAGGGGGTGACCATTTGAAGGGGACCATTTATCTGGGTGTGTGATTACAATATAATGATACTTTTCACCTCCCCCTATTATTGAAAATACACAAGGTGTTTCACTGTCTAAACAACTGTATAACTTTATAAACAAGTTGATGAAGCTTTTTAAACCACAAATGGAGAATAGCTATTATAGGTTCATAGGTTCATAGGTTGATACTAGGCTATCGGCCCTAGGGCCTATACAAGCCTAGCCATAACAATTCCCTGGATATTTCTTCCCACAATATTTACTTCCCTGAACCCCTGTCTAACAGGGCGACTGACATGATCCCCGGGGTGAATTTCCTATCTCCCATCCAATCATCAAGGTTACTTTTAAAGAGGGCCAAGGAGGCGGTCTGCTTGACATGCATGGGTAGTCTATTCCAGAGTATGGGGAGTCTCTGGGTCAAGAACCTATCCCTCCAGCATGTTTTGTTCATTGTGATGACAAGGTTTAGATCCCTGGAGCGTGTGGCTCTGAGGGATTGGGATTTCTTTAAGCGGAGCATGTCCAACAGCTCAGGGTTTGACATGGCCTTGTATGTTAAGCAGAGATCGCCTCTGAGTAGACGATATGCCACAGAGTATAGCTGGAGTTTGACGGTTAGCATATGGCATCTGCTTTAGGCCTGTGATTCTTTTAGTGAGGTATTTCTGTGGCCTTTCAAGCTGTTGCAGATGTCTTGTGAGGTACATACCAAACGGGACATTATACTCTATAATGGGTCTAATGAGGGATGAGTACAGTGGGACAATGACTTCCTTTTTTCTGCATGAAAAGCCCTTAGTGATGAGGTGTGCCACATAGAAGGATTTCCTGACTGTTGTGGCGATATGGTTATCGAAGGTGAGGCCACTGTCCACCTGTGTCCCTAAGTCTCTCATCACACTTTCAATGTTTAGTGTACTGCCACCTATGTGGTAATTCATGGGTACATGTTTTTTTTTCCAAAGGGGATAACTATACATTTCTTGGCATTAAGCTTGAGCCCATGGCTCTGGCACCAGGCATCTGTTTCTGTAAGGCCCTTTTGTAGAATATCCACATCATTTACGGATTCAATAATGGCTCCCAGTTTGCAGTCATCTGCAAACTTTGTTAGCCAGAGTCCCATAGTGTTGGCCTGTACTTCAGAGAAGTAGATGCCAAACAAGAGTGGTCCCAGGAATGAACCCTGAGGTACTCCACTTGTCACTTGTCTGGAGCTGGATTTGGAGTCGGCTACTTTTACAGTCTGGTTTCTGTCAGTAAGCCAGTTGGCAACCCATCGAGTGACGTAGGGATTTATGCCCAGCTTAGTAAGTTTATCTATGATTACAGAGTGGAGGATGGTGTTGAAGGCCTTGGTGAGGTCCAGATAGGCTGCGTGGACTGCCTTACGCTCGTCCACAGCTCTGGAGACTGATTCAAAGAAGTCAATCAGGTTCAGGAGACAAGATCAGCCCTTCACAAACCCAAACTGGGTGGGGTCCAGTGTTTGAAGGTTGCCAATGTCTTTGTTTATAAGTTCCATGCCCTTGCAGATCAGGCTCGTCAGACTGATGGGACGGTAGTTCCCAGGATCCAAGGTGGATCTCCCCCTTGTGGAGTGGGATAACTGTAGCTGTGCGCCACTCAGTGGGCACGAAGCCTGAGGTGAGGCTATGATTAAACATAACACTTAGGTGAGGTGCCAGTTCATTTTGTAGTTCATGTAGTACACAGCCTGGGATGTCATCTGGTCCCATGGATTCTGTATTCTTAGCTTTGGAGAGTGCAGTTTCTGCCTGTGTGGCCATGATTACCGGACTTTGGTAATCTTTTGGTATTGAGATGGGCCATTTAGGGGGTGAGAAGGTGGTGAAGTTGGTACTAAATCGATCTGCCAGGATACTGGCAATATCCTTGGGATCAGTATATTTAATGCCATTCTGTTGTAGCTCAGAGCAGATCTGAGCATTGCCATTTAGATTCTTGACATAACTATAGAATGCCTTGTGGTTGTCTTTGGAATCTTTGGCAATTTTATTTTCATGACTAGCTTTTGAGGATTTTATGAGAGATCTCAGCTTCTTACTGAGGCTCGTGAGGGAGTTTTTTGCATCCTGGGATTTTCCTCTTTTCTGCAACAGTTTTTACCTTCTGTTGTAAAGTTTGTTTATAGCAGGGGACCACCAGATTGGCTTCCTTTTTTTGGAGGAGAGCATCTTGATTCTATTTGGGATGGCACGATTCATGCACGAGCGGATGTACTCGTACAGTGCCTTAGTGTAGGATTCTGCAGTCGAACTTTCAGATCCCATCTGCATGGGTGTCATGAAGTTTGTCACTTCTGACTTCAGTAGCATGAAGTTGGCTTTGGAGAAGTTTTTTAAGGAGGTTTCCTTACTGGGGGTTAGGGGTGAGATGTGGATGTCAAGGGTGATTTGCTTATGGTCAGACCTTACCAATGAGGGGGTGACCACTGGTTTGGAGCATCTATCTCCCATGTTGGTAATGACCAGGTCTAGGATATGGGAGCCCCTGGTGGGACAATGGATTAGTTGATCCAGGCCATTGGAATTTATGAATTCCAAGAACCGTTGGGAAAAGGAGTTGGTACCTGAGTAGTTTTCCCAGTTAATGGCAGGGTAGTTGAAATCACCCAGTATTAGTGTGTTTGGTTGTGTCTTAATATTTTCCAGTATGTTTAGAAAGGTGTAGTGAGAATCTTGGGGCATGGTGGGGGGTCTGTAGCAAGCTACAATTTGGATTGCAGTCTTACCTGGTGTTAGTTGCACCTGGAGAATTTCAGATGCATTGTGTTGGGCAACTAACCTGGAGGTGTGAATATCCTTGGTGAATATGGACACTCCTCCACCTGTAATGTTTCAGTCTTGGTTTTGTGGCTGAAAAGTGTGGTAAGAGATGTAGCCTGGTATTGCAGGGGTGCTCTCTGGAGCCTTGAACCAGGTCTCAGTTACTGCACAGATATCAATGTTCTCCATTTTTAGGAGTGCCTAGAAAGTGCATTTTGAGGTTTAGACTTCTAGCATTGAGTAGCATTACCTTCAGATTTTGCATGCTTGTATCTGTTACGGTGGTGGTTTTATCCTTTGAACCTTGCCTAAAAAGGCACTGTAGGGGTGGCAAGAGCTTTAGCCAGTAACCTGAATCCCAGGGGTGACAGGTGCAGACCATCTCTGGCAAAGCATCGTGGTTTGTTAATCATGTCTTCCCAGGCAGACAGATACTGGATCCCCTTAGAATGACACCAGAAGCTTAGCCAATTGTTGAAGTCAATCATTTTGTCCTTATACTGTGGTATCATTCTGGGTGAAGGCAGGATGCTACTCAGGGATAAGGTCATACCTGCCTGGGCCACATGATCTGAGAGCTCTTCCATGTCTCCTTTCATGTAGTCCTGGGAGGTATGTCTCAAGTCATTCACTCCAGCATGGACAATAACACAGTCGTATTTGTACTTGTTGTGGAGTGACTTGAGTGCATGCGTTATGTGGTGGATCCTGGCACCCGACAGGCAGCTGACTGTAATTTTCTCCTTGTTCAGCCTGATGAGTGGGACATCAGTGTGCCTGACTATAGAGACACCTATGACTAAAGTGTTGGGTACATTGTCTTGCCTTAGGGGCTGTTGTTGGGTGGCACACTGGTCTTGTGAGCTATGTGTCACTTTGGTTGTGACTGGTGTTTGTTTGCATTTCAGCTTCAGAGGTCCTTGTTGCTTGGGCAGGTTAATGTTAGGGGCCTCCGCATATGTGGGTTTAGTGTTGCTATGTGTGGGTGTTGATGGGGTGGGTTTTGAAGGGCTATGAGTTGCTTGTGGTGTAATGCAGGTATTAACCTTCTCCTCTTGACTGTCTAGCACAATCTTGGCCGGAGAGAGCTTTGCTTCCAGTTTGGCTATGTAAGTGCATCTCTCACAGGTTGTAGTGTTGGGTGGTAGGAGGAGAGAGTTATCTGTGTCCATGAGGCAGTTGCCGCATTGCCCCAGTGTGTCCAGATTCACCAGGTGGACAGGAGAAATCACCAGAAGCTGACCCTTAGACATGCCTGTTTAGGTGCTTTTTTGTAAAGTATAAGAGCTGTTTTCCCTTACCTTTGCACGGTACTTTGCAGTTATAGGCTGTTTAGTGCCTATGATTAATTTCTCCTTATTGACAAGGAGAGTTAAGTGATTGTATCAGTTTCAATGTATTTTTGCAATGTATGGACTGAGACTGTAGAAATTTCCTACAAGACTCAAGGAAGGGCCCAGTTTACATAGAGAGATTTTAGTTTTATTCAATAGACATGGATTTGAACTAATGGAACTACTGATTAAGTACAATAATGTGGCTATTAATGAACTGGAAAAGGACATTAAATGTTTGGAAAACTCAGTCTGTCAGGATGTGTTGTTTGAACAAGATGTGAATGACTATAACAAGGTGTTTTCTAAAGTTGACAAGTCTGGTATCACTATTAAGATTAGGATAGAGAAGAAATTAAGACAGGACAAGGATGATTATGATTAAGAGACAGCCTATCCTAAACTTAGTGGTCAAGGCCGAAAAGGTGTACCCTTTGAGAACATGGATTCATTGTATGTTCCCTCTAATACCTCCAATGAATCATCAAACCCTTTAGACCACACAGGACTTCGGAGGTCTGAGCAACAAAGAACAAACAACTGGGGGGATCAATTACAGACCTTTTTTGGTATCCAGCGGAGGGACATTTTCAATGCCCACACAAAATACAGAAAGGGGGGGAGCAAGTTGACATCAAGCCTGGAGCTAAGAGACCATATTGTGACTAAACTAAATGGGGATTCTAAGGCTTAGAGTTTTAGTTTTATTGAGATCAACAGTGAACATGCAGATCTCTTCAAGAAGGTGATGATATGCATATTGTGTCGAGCTGCTAGTTTAGCTCTGGCTTTAATTGATTTGAAACTACACCCAAGGAAACTAAATTTTTCATTATTATTTATTGACTCAACTAGTTTTGACAAGAATGTTCATACAAATAGAAAACCTAATATATATAATCCATCTTTACATCCACCTATAGCTTTTTTGAAAAAATATGTGATCTGGATATTACACACGTCCTTACAAGGAGCCTACAAAAATGACAACAAACCTGAGTGATAACAAAATGAAGCTGCTCAACACGATTTGAAGTAGCAGAGATATCAGGTTAATGAAACCTGATAAAGGTGAAGGATTAGTTGTTACGAACACTTGATTACAATTGTAAAATGGAGGGGCTTTTACTATTTGATCAATACTGAGATTTCTAGAAATGAGTTGAACATTGCATATTCTAAAACTGACAGTGTTTTACATGACTTATTGATTGACAAATAAATCTCTGATACATATTATAAATATCTTAGGATTGACTGACCTCTTATCCTTAGTATTTTTTGGATATACAAAATATACAAAAGTGTTTTTGACCCTCTTATACACCCTGTCATGGATGAAAAAGGCTACAAGACTTATTGGATGGCTAAATATGTGGACCTTAAAGTGTTTTGAAAAGGGAGAAACACATTTTTAAAAGATATTTTGGACTTTTTGAGTATTGTGTATGTGGCATAATTTTTTTGGCAATGATCTTATTTTTGTAACAACAGACTTTAAAGACTTATTTTCTTCTATACCTCACACTCTTGGTGTGGAATGGTCCCAAGATTATTTAACCCAAGTGAGATTTTTGACACTAACACAGTCAAGGTTATAGGTACCGTTATGGAACTCATTTTAGACAACAATTTCATTTTATTTGAGCGCTGTATTTATAAACAGAATACAGAAGAGGTGATGGGGCAGATTATGCACCAATTTTTGCCAGCATTGTAATGGCATATTGGGAGCACAATTTTGTGTTTCATTTGGGTTATGAGAATGGTTGGGTTTTATATGGTCAATACCCAAAAGACACTGTCATTTTTTAGAAGGACACTAAAAGTAGACTTTTGGAATTTTATTACTACGTTAACAGTATCACTGATTTTTTTAAGTTTAATTTGGTTAAACCTAATAGTTATCTTTATTATTTAGATGTTGAACTTAGGAAAGACATAGACAATGGGCAGTTTACATCAACTATTTACAGGAAACCAATGTATTCTAATTCCATTTTACACTTCAACAACTGTCACCCCATACACCAAAAAAAAGCATTGGTTAAAGGACAACTAGCCATGTTGGCCTGTATGATTTCAGCTATTGATATTTTTAATTCTGAGAGTAATGTTTTAAAAATCTATGTTAATCAATAGGGGGTTGCTGCAAGGTTTTTCTTCACAGGATTTTGTTGAGTTTATTGACAAAAGGGACAAGGGGTTTATATATCCCTATTAGAACAGAGTCTTAATGGAGGTATTCCATTTAATATGTCTGTTAACCTAAAATAGAGTGATATGACAAGCTAGGATGCATTATTTCTTACATCAGTGACTCCAACCTTATTTGGATATTTTACGTAAAAACTGGAAAATATTTGAGGTTAGTGGTATCAACCAGTCTGCCTTTCTTTATTCCAGAATAAAATCCTGGATTCTTATAACTGTGCTGGCTGATTGTTTTTGAATTGTTAGTGGCATCAACCCACAAAAGATGGGAACCACCCACTGCATTATATTTAGGAGGGATTGGTCTCTTAAGAATTACATCCAAAGGACTCCCAAATTTTCTGTAAGAACCAATGATAGGAGTGTGGCAGATGCAAATATTGTCCTTAACATCAAAGAAGGAAAATGTATTAATATACTCAGATATAGAAAGATACAGTGTCCTAAGCATTGTAACTGTTCTACACAGAGTCTAGTCTATGTGGCTCAGTGTAAAGACCGTCCTTTTTATGTTGGGAAAACTGAGAAGACTTTTATGGACAGGCTTTATGAGTGCCTTAGAGACATAAAGAAAAAAGACCAGCAGAATGCCTTATATAGACACATGCAATCAAATACAGGACACTCATTTGAGTTTATGATGTCAACACAGTTGACCTGGAGTAAAAAGAGGACCATGGAAGATTCTTATAGAAGTCTGGGAAATACAATGACAATTAAACACACATGCCACCGGCCCATGGGGTCTCAATGATTGTTTCCTTGGCCTGTGTACTTAAAATGAAACCTATTCATTTAAACACACATACCACCAGCCCGTGGGGTCTCAATGACTCTGTTTCCTTGGCCTGTGTACTTAAAATGAAACCTATTAGTTTAAACACACATGCCACCGGCCTGTGGGGTCTCAATGACTGTGTTTCCTTGGCCTGTGTACATAAAATGAAACCTATTAGTTTAAACACACATGCCACCGGCCTGTGGGATCTCAATTACTGTTTCCTTGGCCTTTGTACGTAAAATGAAACCTATTAGTTTAAACACACATGCCACCGGCCCGTGGGGACTCAATGACTGTTTCCTTGGCCTGTGTACGAAAAATGAAACCTATTAGTTTTTAGATAGCAAGTAAACAACTAGAATGACTCTGTCATCATGCATTCTTTTCATTTGTTCATTTCCTTACCTAGTGTTTTCTAAGAAGTATGATTGTTTATGTTTGTCACATGTGGGCAGTTATACTTGGAGGTTAGGAGGTGTGTATCACTTTAAACACATAATGATTTGGAACAGGTGTGGATGCACCTTTAGGGAGGAGTTTTTGTTATATATATGAGGACTTAGTAGTTTAAAGTTTTCAATTCTGATAAAGTCTCATTACCACTTACAGACAAAAGCACTTAGTTTGCTATTTTTACATAGTTTTAATAAAGTCTTTGCGTTTTATACACATTGCCTGGTTTGTGCTTGATGTAGGGAGTGGTGAGCTGTACTCATTGGAATGCTTTTGTGTTTTATCCTGCTGCATTAAGCTACATGAAGATTTTGGCTGTGTGGTGTTTTTATTTATTTATTTTTTTTATTTTGTACTTGGTCCCACCATCTGCATTAAGCTACAGTATTTTGGCTGTGTGGCATTTTCAGTTTGTACTTGGTCCTGCAGTCTGTTATTACGACCCACAGCAGTGTTTCCTGAGGTTTGGTTCTGGCTTGTTCTAAATATGTTTTACGTCTCTTCATTTATAAAAGCCATTTCTTAGTTGTGGGTATTGCCACACATTGGTAGAGTATGAAGCATACTATATTTTATTCAAGAATAGCTTGTGATGATATATAAAAAAATCAGTAAATTACAAAGCCCATTTGGATTTAAAATAAATATACAATTTATTAATTTAAGAAAGCATTTAATAAATTACAATTTAATGACTTGCAGTGATTTTATGGATCTAGATTTTTGGTAGTGATATATGGCTGGCTGCAGATAGCAGTGTTTTCTCACACTGAGCATGTGAACATCACTAAGTGTGCCATTCATGCACTCAGCTATACTGCATTTGTTATCTCTTCCCTGATTAGTAAATAGGCCATGTGGAAATGTGACACACTGTAGGCTTTTTGACTTTTGATCCTCTTTGCATAAACTCTGACTTATTCACTCTCAAATATATCAAGTGATAGTGCCTATTGTAAACACGGCAAAGGCAATCAATCTATGTAGCTCTACGTAAATAGTATAAGAAGTCCAGAATGTATTAAAGGCTTATTCTAATGCTCATATGTTACAGAACATCATACCATCTTTATACACTACACTACACTATGATTCTGGCTGAACAGTTAAATTTTACTGAAATCGCTATATACAGAGGTATAGCTGAGCAAAATTCCTCTTTACCTGACAGTGACAGAATGATAAGGCTGCAGAGGAAAAACTACATGAGCTGTGATAGATCTAACAGTTCGTTTTTGCAAACAGACTCTGTGACAGGATGGATAAATAGTTTATATTAGCAGCAGTAAGAATAACTGCTGTATACATGCAGCTGCAGCATTTCTCTCTAATATTTCACTCTCTGTTAAGTTGCGCTTTGCCAGCTATTTTAGTACACTGGATCCATGAATGGACGACTGCCAGGGATTCATGTTACCTTTCCTGTCCATAGCCTTTCAAGATGCAGTAAGTGTCATGATGTTAAAGATATTCTAAAATAGAAAAGCTCTGGGTTTATAATTCTGTTGGGGTTTGCTTCCTGATTCACAGACATGGTGCTCACTTAAGGCTGTAAATCTAGTTATCAGCAGACTGCGGTGACATGTCTGATAAAGGTGATGGCTGTAAGTGGTAACCTGCAAATGGGAGTGTCAGAAGTAGGGATGCAGAGTAGTTTATCCTAAGGCTAGGATTCCAAATCTTTATCAATGAACATCATGTACACAGGAACGTACAGTGAGCTGAAGTAGTATTGGCAAGATGCTTCAATCAGTGTAAACGTTTACCTAAACATCTAAACATTATCCCAGTTCATCAAATACCAGTCTGGTCACACTACTTCAATGGATGAGTTTCTTACCCCAAGTGCAAATCATGGGACACATAAATATTGTAAGTCTTTACAGATGAAATGTATGCTACCTTTTGCATAGAATTCATCTACTGATTATTCAGTTTTGAATTAGACTGATAAACAGACAGACAGATAGATACATATACAGATACACAGACATGCACACACACACAAACACAGGAACACAGGCGCACACGCACACACACATGGTGGTTTTGTCCTTTGAACCTTGCCTAAAAAGGCACTGTAGGGGTGGCAAGAGCTTTAGCCAGTAACCTGAATCCCAGGGGTGACAGGTGCAGACCATCTCTGGCAAAGCATCGTGGTTTGTTAATCATGTCTTCCCAGGCAGACAGATACTGGATCCCCTTAGAATGACACCAGAAGCTTAGCCAATTGTTGAAGTCAATCATTTTGTCCTTATACTGTGGTATCATTCTGGGCGAAGGCAGGATGCTACTCAGGGATAAGGTCATACCTGCCTGGGCCACATGATCTGAGACCTCTTCCATGTCTCCTTTCATGTAGTCCTGGGAGGTACGTCTCAAGTCATTCACTCCAGCATGGACAATAACACAGTCGTATTTGTACTTGTTGTGGAGTGACTTGAGTGCATGCATTATGTGGCGGATCCTGGCACCCGACAGGCAGCTGACTGTAATTTTCTCCTTGTTCAGCCTGGTGAGTGGGACATCAGTGTGCCTGACTATAGAGACACCTATGACTAAAGTGTTGGGTACATTGTCTTGCCTTAGGGGCTGTTGTTGGGTGGCACACTGGTCTTGTGAGCTATGTGTCACTTTGGTTGTGACTGGTGTTTGTTTGCATTTCAGCTTCAGAGGTCCTTGTTGCTTGGGCAGGTTAATGTTAAGGGCCTCTGCATATGTGGGTTTAGTGTTGCTATGTGTGGGTGTTGATGGGGTGGGTTTTGAAGGGCTATGAGTTGCTTGAGGTGTAATGCAGGTATTAACCTTCTCCTCTTGACTGCTTGACTGTCTAGCACAATCTTGGCCGGAGAGAGCTTTGCTTCCAGTTTGGCTATGTAAGTGCATCTCTCACAGGTTGTAGTGTTGGGTGGTAGGAGGAGAGAGTTATCAGGCACACATTGTTAATATATATATATATATATATATATATATATATATACATATATATATATATATATATATATATATATATATGTGTGTGTGTGTGTGTGTGTGTGTGTGTGTGTGTGTGTGTGTATGTATATATATATATTTTTTTTTTTTTTTTTTTTTTTTTTTTGAGAGAGAGTGAGTCAGAGGTACACACAGACACACACATATGAATTATAGAATTCTGAATGTTGTGAGTCTAAGGTCAATCTATAGTTAGCCAGAAAAGCATATTTCTAATCATCATGCCCATGCCCCTCACCGCCCAAAAAACTCATCCCTCTTATTGGCTTGGCCTCAGTAAATAACAAATTCATGTTTTAGGCCATATTGATATGTCTCAAGTCAAGTGAAAGTCTCACTTCTGGAATCCAGAAGTCTGACAGTATGCAATACACCCCCGAACATATATTCCAAAACTTGGATGTACCTAGGTGCCTTATACTTTTGGTGCTGAATTACCAATAGCACAGAATTCTGTATTTTGCAACATATTTTTCAAATATTTCCCATTTCTGATACATCTCTGACATATGCTTTTCGTAACAACATATGGCTAAGTTGGCTAACTGGTATATCTGATCCTTGCAAGCTAAGATGTTTACAAAGAGCAAGGAAATTTGACTTTGTCATGAGGAAAATCCCTGGTTCTTGTGTTAGAGTCTTAAAACACTCAACATAAAACGTTTGCCTTGTATAATATTGACAAAATATGTTATGGCAAAGTCTGTTGAGAAAGTGAAATAAACTTGTCAAAATGTTTCTTCTAATCCAGTGTTATGCTTTGCATTTTTTTTACACTGAGGAAACAGGTTTATCTGATGAAAAAAGCAATGCAGAGAAGTAATTCTGAACTGTAAAGTCATCTATTCAACAGTGAATATAGGTGAAAAGGGACTTACAAAGGACATTACTGCTGGAGTCCCATAATCAATGAAAACAGCTTTCTAAAGAGATAAGGATGGCCCAGGGGTAAATAAAGAAAAGTGCCATCACCTACGGTTCTCGAGCAGTCATAGGATGGAGCCTCATTACAGAAAAAACAAGAGATAGTAAGTCTGACATCTGATGGCTATAAATGAAATTTATGCTCTAACATAAAATCAAACACAGTGAGCACCCCACCCTCACACCTGCTGACTTATGCAAGCGTAGAATGTGGGTTCATCATTTAGTACTAGGCTAACTGCCCTTGTCAGCCATTTTAAGCATAGCCAGTTACCTCATGTGAAAATAAAACCCTGCACCTTGTTTTGTAAGGTAAACACCTTTACCATTACACCAGCCTCTTACTATTCTTGAGTAAATTCCACTATCAGTACTAGTTAAATCGCAGGATTGAAAGGCTACACCCAGGGGGGAAAAAAGGACAAACCATGGGCTGTACAACAAAATACGTTTTTCAAAAGCTGTGTCAGACTGGATTGCAATCTTCATAAGAATTATGATTTGGCTGTGATATTGCCTTGATTTGCCTGTGATGAAGTGTGTGATACATTACTTTGTGGAATTCACTCCAAATGATTTACACAGTTCTAAACTAGATCAATCTTGAAGTACATCTGAGAAGGTCAAGGTTATAAACTCCAAGTAAATTTGGGTGAATCAAGGGCTTTATTCCTTCAAACACCCCATGCATACAGGGTTATTCAGGCAATTTATTTACTCAGACCAGTGTTCTGAAAAGGGAATCTTAATGAGCTTTATATGTTAAAAATTAAATATATACTTGCTTGTTTGTGGCTACATATGCTGGTAAATCCACTATGACTGTTTTTTATGGTCTTCCCAATGTAGAATGCCTCATAGGACCTGCAAGATGCCACATAAACAATCCCTGTGGAGTTACAGGAACTAGAGAGATGGGCCATATATTTCCTGGAGCTGTTGATCAGACTGAGGTGACTGAGTTTCTAATGTACTGACAAAGGTTGCAGTTCCCACAGGTGTAGGTTCCTGCTAATTCTCTTGTCATCTGCTCTCTTCCTGTACTTCTGCTTTTCTAGCAGCTATTTGATATTAGGAGGTTCTTTAAGTGCAAAGGTAGGCTGTATTCCAAGGGACAGCACCACTATTTTGTTCCCCTGTATAAGCTTCCAGTTTTCTTGAATATTTTTTTGATAATCTGAGCTAGTGATGAAACATATAGGTATTGTTCTCTGAAAAATTTCAGATTGGGCTAACCTAAGCATTGAATCAAATGGGTCAGTGTCTAGTCCTCAAGTAATAGGAGTCTGCTGGAGCCCATTTTGGTTTTATTAGTCCTCTTTTCATATAATAGGGTCCAAAACTTCATGCATAAATGGTCCGTTGTATCTTGTATGCCCTCTGTAATTGTAGATATATTGTGGTGGAAATTATCCCAGTCTGAAACGATCCTGAAATGATCTGACTACTCTTCAGTTCTTGTGATGATTGTATTTCTGTGAATGTGGTAGCTGCGCATGCTGGTAGCATGTATGCTGCTAATGACGCATGCTTTTTTGTAGAGGTCCATGTGGAGGTAGCTTCCCATCTATCTTAAGTATCCACATATCTAGAAAACAGATATTTTCTAAACTCATGTGGACTATTGGCTTCAGAAAGCTGGTGGCTTTACTGTCAAAATCCACCTCGTTTTATTTAACCCCCTATTTCTTCACAAAAATAGTGGCTGTACAAACATCTATACTAGCGACTTGAATCTACACCAACAAATAAACAAGACTTGTTGTAGGAATATGCTCCTACCTCAGTGCATTCCCAGCCTATGGAATAAGTTACCACCACATGCCAAGCGAAGTGCCACTTTGTTTACCTGTAAGAATAATCCTGATGACTTGACACAAAATTACACCAGGGTTATCATGTATGTCCTACTCAATCTGTGAGGTGAACAATATTAAGTGCTTGTAAAGGGTGACAAGAAATGTAAGGGTCTATATTAGAACAACGAATAATTAAAATGTTGAACACTGTAAAGAGCGAAAATGCCAGACCTCGAACTAGTTAGTTCCCACACGCCCCGCTAAATATGTATACCAACTCCGAGATTGCACTACAGTGAGGAAAGAGCAAATATTCTGATCTTCACTGTACTGCAATCTCGCAAAAAACACTTTGAGGTCCGGCATAGAGCATTCGACATTTTAATTATTCATTGTTCTAATATAGACCCGAACTTTAAGTGTGTCTTCTGAAAGGTATACATGGCTAAGCATCGTATAGATCCTGTGATCTCTCATTAGTACTGTTCCTGTGTTCCAGTTCAGGGAAACCAACTTTCCAAACCAGAAAAATGTGTTCCATAAAATGAATATAACAGGAAATCTCCCAAAATATAACACAATGGACTTGTGGAATTTCCTTGTATCTCTGTACAGTGTTAGCAAAACTGGGCCTATAGCTGTCCCAATTCCACTCATCTACTGGAAAACTCTCTGGCTAAAATAAAGAAGTTATTCTTTAGTGCTATTTTCAAACGCACTTCTGTTGTCTCAGTAGAATTACCCACCACCTGCTAACCCTAGTTATACACTTATAGGTTCATATTAAGTACTAGGCAATCAGTCTGGAGACCATTACACACCTAGCCAAAACCCCATATTCGAAAGCTCACTCCAGCCTCAAAGAGGTTAAGACAAGACAGACCAGAGGAGAATTTGAGCTGCCCATCAAATTATCTCAGTTTACCTTGAAGGTGACAATGATGCTACTCTGCTTGACATGTAATACGTGCAGTAGAAGTTTGTTCCAGATGTCAGTCCATCATGCCAGCATGTCTTATCTGTCTGTTGATGAATGTTTAGTTCCTTTAACCAGGTACTTGAGGTATCATGTGTTCAGTGAAGGAAAATGAGGCCAAAGAGGGTTGAATCTTTCAAATCTCAAAAGTTTAGGCACAGATGTCCATGAAGGAGTTGATAAGAGACTGAGCACAGAGAGAAAGGTCTGCCAGTCAGTCCTGTTAACTAAGATGTTTGATGCCACTGATCTTTTTATTTAGGAATCTCTGAGGTCTTTGTGCAAGGGGTGTTTCCTCTTCACTGCATTGTATGTTGACATATTTCTTTGCTTATTACAAAGGTTGTGCAACATTTGCCTTCTAGCACATTCTATATATCCAGTACATGGTTGATTACATCTTTGCTTTTTTATATCAGCTACAGTCACAATTTTCCCTTATTATTGATTTCAGCCTTTGGAAGGGAGCTGAGCCCATTGTTAGATCTGTAAGATGTGATCAGAAAAGTAAGTAATTTCCGTTCATTAATCATGCCTTGTTTTAAGTCTAAAGTGATTATTGAAAGCTAAGTAGTATCTCTTTATTTCTGTGGGATATCTTATTATTTTGTCATTTCACCAAATGGAATTTTGGTGATCTTACTATATATCTGTGTCTTACCAGTGCATGCTTATTGTTTTACTATGGTTCATTTGTGACACTTCCAAACATGGAAATACCTGGACAAGAAGCTCAACAGGAGGGAATGCCGAGGACCCGTAATGAGCGGCATACCCCAGGGATCTGTCATGTGGCCTTTGTTATTCAGGATACACTTCTCTGAGGTGCAGGCCAAAACCAGTGGCTATGGCTGACTAAGTTTGCAGATGACTGCAAGCTGGGTGCAGTCATCTATTCCCCAAGTGATGTGGACATTCTCCAAGAGGGTCTCACCCAAACAAATGACTGGTGCCAGAAACATGGCCTCAAGCTGAATGCCAAAAAATGCATCATCATTCCCTTTGGGGAGAGTGACGTCCCCACATATTATCACATTAATAACAATGTCCTAAGCACGCAATCATTCGTGAAGGATTTGGACACCCAGGTTGATAGCAACCTGACTTTTGACCACCATGTTGCTTCAGTTGTACGGAAAACCTTCTACATGGCCGGCCTCATAAGTAAGGGTATCTCATCCAGGGACAGGGAGGTCATAACATCCCCTGTATTCTTCCCTTATAAGGCCAATTATTAATTACAATGCCCCCTTCGGCATGTATTTTGCAAAGCACATGCACCAGCTGGAGAGACCACAGAGGTTCCTCACCAGGAGAATCCAGGGCCTCAAACATCTACCCTACACAGATAGGTTAAAAGCCCTGTCCTTCTACTCAGTTTCATACAGACTCCTCAGAGGTGACTTCTGTCTGGCATGCAAAGCAATCTCAGACCCCACCTTGATGAGACTGCTGCATATCCGCAAGTCAAGCTCCAATCGAGTAACTTGCACGCGCAACCTCAACCTGTTGTATGACATCAGTAGGACTTGTTGGAGAGACAGATTTGTATCCCAGACAATCCACCATCTGTGGAATAGACTCCTTCTCTACGTCAAGCAGAGTACCTCATTATCCATTTTTAAGTGCAACCTGGATAGCTGGATGGGAACCAGAAAATATACCCCTGGGATTCCACCTGTGTCCCTGCTGAACAGGGGCTTTGGGTGCTGACATCTCTAAACATGGATTCAACTTTTGGCTAGGGTTATAAGGGCCTCAGGGCCAATAGCCTAGTAACTTCCTATGATCCTTTGATTCTATGACCAGAAGGTTGAAGAATATCAAACGTCAAATCTCCTGACCTGCAATGACAGAGGAACAATTGCTAACTTAAGTCCAGAAGGGGGGACAAGTCCAGATGTTTAATTATGTAGTCCTGGGAATTCAAGTGTATTGTCACAGTTCTATTTGAAAGTGTCATGATTAAAATTTCCATAGTGAACTATGCATAATAATGTAGGAGCTGATAAAGTTCACTGACAGTATCCTCAGCAGACATATTTAGATAATTAAGAATAATACTCCTGTTTGTTTTTGCAAGTATGTCATTCACTGTACAATAATCTCTGTTCTTAAAGTCTAGGCAGGATGATTTATTTGTGACTGAGTTTAATTTCCCTCTTATTGTAAAGATAATGATAATTGATCTGAGTTAATTAAAGGCATGTAAACATGGAGGGCCGTCAATATGATGATAACATTACCAGCGTAGGGACCCCATCCTCATTCTTTTCTGACTGTATTTTTGGTGTCTGCAGTCTATATCCTGTCCAAAACACCATTCCCTCCTCCATGATGGGTGAGCTGTCACAGGTCACCCACTCCTACCCCATGCTGCCTGGATCTTCCAGTTTCCAAGCTACCATCTGAACTAAAGTCACCTGACATATAGGGCTTCATCTTTCCATGTCAAAGAACTGCACTACATTTTGTCAGGAAATGTCACACTCTACAGGGAACATAATACAAAGTCCTATAATAATAATCAATACCACTTACATTGTTTATTGTATGGGAATTTTTACTTCTGAACTGTTTTCTTGGCTTCTTGCTTTTAAGATGTTCTTTCACAAAGACTAAGACATTGTAGGTTATCCCATGGGATCTGCAAGTATTAGTATAGATATCACTATTCTCCAAACAAATGAAAGCATCTAAATAACATTTTGTCATTCAGACTTCTTGGAATTTCACAAAGCCAATCGCACTTCTCAAACCTCTGAGGGTAATAAAAGGGTTATGTTTTTTTGCAAAATGCTCCC